>NC_046624.1:20896942-21034442 GCF_900324465.2 Anabas testudineus
GTACACAGACAGGTGCACAGACAGGTGCACAGACAGGTGCACAGACAGGTGCAACAGACAGGTGCACAGACAGCACAAGACAGGTCACAGACAGGTGCACAGACAGGTGCACAGACAGATACACAGACAGGTGCACAGACATACACAGACAGGTGCACAGACAGATACACAGACAGGTGCACAGACAGGTGCACAGACAGATACACAGACAGGTGCACAGACAGGTGCACAGACAGGTACACAGACAGGTGCACAGACAGGTGCACAGACAGGTGCACAGACAGATACACAGACAGGTGCACAGACAGGTGCACAGACAGATACACAGACAGGTGCACAGACAGATACACAGACAGGTGCACAGACAGGTACACAGACAGGTACACAGATAGAGAGAGAGAGACAGATAGAGACAGAGAGACGTACAGACAGAGACGTACAGACAGAGAGACGTACAGACAGAGAGACGTACAGACAGACGTACAGACAGAGGACGTACAGACAGACAGACGTACAGACAGAGAGACGTACAGACAGACAGACGTACAGACAGACAGACGTACAGACAGACAGACGTACAGACAGAGAGACGTACAGACAGACAGACGTACAGACAGAGAGACGTACAGACAGACAGACGTACACAGACAGACCTAGGGCTTTACAATAACTCTTTCTTGACAAATACAGACACACAGTGTGTTTGAACCCGGTTCTGACCCGACTCAGTAAAACAGTGATTTAACCCCCTGATGTGTGCAGGTAGGGAGGGACCCGGCCATCCACGTGTGGGACGTCCAGACTCTGAAGTGTCTCTCATTACTGAGAGGATTTCATCAGAGGGGAGTGTGTGCTCTGGACTTCTCAGGTACTCTCTAAATGTCTGGGTGGTGGGGGGGTGAGAGGTCGATGACAAATATGACATAAAGTCTAAAATGGGACATAAATATCATGATGGAAACATTTCAGTCGTTTTATTTTTACCAGTCAATTTGATTCGTTCAGTGATTTAGAAAACCTTTGTTTCTCCTCAGCTCATAGTTTATTTATTTGCTTTGACTGAAAACGCTTCATCCACCGTCATTAGATCACTAATAACCTTCTGCACCTGTCCTCAACTCTGAGCCAGGAGATTCTGGACACAAGTACAAACCCTAGATAGTTCGTAATCAATTAAGAAATTAAATTACAAAAACCATGAAACCCCCCTCTGGTGTCTGCTCAACATGGTACAGTCCAATATCCCCTGACTATATAAAGCTCTGGACTCTCCCAACACCTGTAACCTGGAGGTGAAGTGGAGGAAAACACAAACACACCTGTGGTAACGGAAATGAGAGATATCTTAAATAAAAGACTTTGGACCAATGTGCGACACATGCAGTTATTTCTTTAACGTGTAAATGATGAGAGTGTGTCGACTGACATCACAGGAGATGACTGTTAGCTAGGCTAACATGCCAAAACCCATGTGCTCAGTTGTACAAACAGGACGTAGCTTGAAAGGCTAAGACCAGTCTACAGACGGATGCATCCATACTGACGGTTCATACACGACTAGAACTACAGCACGTCCGTGTTTCCAGCTTGATTTGAACAGATTCTAACGTGAAGCTGAGGATGTGAAACCTGCGTCCTAGACGACATGAGCTAACACGAGGCAGCTTTCCTCCTCACTACACTGTGGTCCAGACTAAGTTCTGGATAATTGAATAATTATAATAATTTAGAGACACGTTAACGTTAACCTACTTTTGAGGAGCTGGACGGCTCCGAGAGTCGTAGTTGGTAGCTGACGTTTTGGGCCTGTTAAAGGTCTAAATCCTCTTCGTGACGTCTCTCTTCTCTGGGTGGTTTCCTGCAGCTGATGGAAAGTGTCTGGTGTCGGTGGGAGTCGATGACGGACACTCGGTTGTGATCTGGGACTGGAAGAGAGGAGAGAAACTTGCTACAGCCAAGTAAATCAAAAACTAACATCAGCCTGCAGATGAATGTGGTTCTGTATTAAAAGTACTTTTTATACTTTTACTGGAACAGCTGTTTCTTCTAGGACACCCACTGTTACTGGTACTACATGATACCAGTAGTACTACCAGTAGTGGTACTACATGATACCAGTAGTACTACCAGTAGTGGTACTACATGATACCAGTAGTACTACCAGTAGTGGTACTACATGATACTAAAGCTACTGCTTCTATTACTACTGACACACCTACTTACATACTAGTAGAAGCATGAGCTCATATGTTATTACTACTTGCTGTAGTACTGCTGTAGAAGTACCATTACTACAATTATTACTACTGTACACTCCACTCTTTTTCGGCTGCAGCTACATCTAGTACTACTAGTTTCCTACTCTTGTATTATTGCAGCTACTTTAATCTACAGTTTATACTATAAGTACTGTACGTTCATGTCTTTTTACAGGGGTCATAAGGACAAGATCTTCGTGGTGAAGTGTAATCCAATGCTGATGGACAAACTGGTCACAGTGGGAATCAAACACATCAGGTTCTGGCAACACGCAGGTAAAAATCAGCTGCACAATCGTATCAATATATGTTCACTTCACTTTACTTAGTTAAGCTGGAATGGAAGAATCACACGGCTGAAGATAGATTACAACACTACAACATAGCTGCCAGGGTTTATAGACATCATAAATCCAACCACTGTCTAACACAGCTGTTTTAAAATGCATAGTAGCAGCACAACACATAACACGACTATACGCTGACTCCACCACCTTCTCACCGTCAAGTCCTTTCTCCTCTGCTGATTGGTGCTGACCTTTCCTGCAGCAACAGCCGGTGTCTCGAGAGACCAAGTTTAACTGAATCTAATGTACAGAGATGTGTGCAACGTGTGCAGTGTTTTGTGACCTTTATGCCAGAGATGTTCAAACTGTGGGGTGAAGGATGGCGGGAAGGAGTGGTGCTGAGATACTGTGTGAGGTGATAGAGACAAGTGCTGGGTCTGTTGAGGTTTACCACGGTCTTAAAGTCATAGCTTGATGAAATCTGAAACGGATATGATGCAGGGATGTTATTATCTTCCTGTTCAGTGCAAATAATCTCCATAAACTCTAAATCCTAGAAAACAGACTCCAGAATAATCCACAGACAGATGTCTGTACACTGGAAACTAGAACTAATACATGATTCTGCACACGGTAGAAATATAGTTTAATGTAAAAGCTGCTAAGTCACAGTGCAGCTGACTGAATCCAACATTGTACTGTGTACTTCTGTCAAAGTCGCCTACATTATTGGACTGTTAGAACTTTAGGGGCTTCTGCTGTGTAGAGAGTGCCGAGACTTTGAAACCTCCTGCTTTAGGCTACTGACACTAAGAGAAAGAATTGCCCCAGTTTATATCTCTGTTCTTTTTACTTCTGTTCTTATGTTGCTGTGTGTTTTATCAAGTTCCATCTCACAGACTACTTCACTCTCCCCTCTAGGCGGTGGTCTGACCTTCAAGCGTGGGGTGTTCAGGAGCGTTGGGCGTCCAGAGACCATGATGTCGGTGTGTTACGGCCGCAGCGAGGCGCTGGTGTTCTCCGGCGCAGCAACCGGTGACGTTTACATCTGGAAGGAACCGCTGCTGCTGAAAACAGTCAAAGCCCACGATGGGCCGGTGTTCGCCATGTTCTCCCTGGACAAGGTGATTAGTAGGTCTGCTAAGATTATTATCTTATTGAGATGATCACTGGAACGTTGGACTGAACTTTTTATTAGAACATTTTAGAATCAATATTATATTTTTATATAGTTTGAATAATTCATCCTAGTGAATTAATAAACCACTGATTCTGATTAAGCAGCTTTATAGATTGATGTATAAAATAGTAACTGAGCCTGTTCTGTTTGAAGCGAGCGGCTCTGGATTGATCCTCAGTGATATTCTCCATTTGTGAGGAGTCCGAGATACCCGAGCGTTGTTTTTGATTTTTCTAAAGTGCAGCTTATAACGTGTGTGAAGATTCTCAGTCGTCCAGGTGAACTTATCTGGAAGTTGAGTCATGAGGCGACTGGACTTCCATCTTAACCAGACTGAAGAAACTACTTGATGAGTGGTGACGCGTCCAGTTACCGTGACTCACGTCCAGATGAAGCTAATAATGTTTGAACAGATATGAGGTTATTTAGAGTGGCAGCTGACAGAGAGAAGGAGCTCCTGAATACATTCTCTGATTATTATTATTATTAGTTATTAACAGTGCACGAGTTAAATTTGGAGATGGTTTACATGTTGCATCTTAATTTGATAATGTTTCTTTTAAAAATCTCTTTTTCAAACATCCTTTATGGGAGCTGCCCTTCTTCTGGGCCTCTCTGGTGTGTTTCTTCATCTGCAGACAGCTGTAAATCTGTACTATTAGATGTTTATGGAACATAAGTAATCTGGTTGTTCACACATTCAAAGAAGCAGCAGGAAGTTGATAAAATGTCACCAGGGAACAGCTGATAGTCCGGAGTCTGTCTGCAGAGCGAACAGTGGGGTTTTCATTTCATCTATCTAATGCACACATCATCTTTAGTGCCCCTCCTGGCCTCACACAGCGTTGTAGCTGAGGGTTGTTCATTACGGCTCCATCACTGCTGATGTTGTAGGAATCCGACTTTCAGTCTTTTTGTGAGTGTTCAGAGAGAAACAGGTTTTGATTAAACAGTGCGACTGCTTCTCCAGATGGTCCTCCTCCTACTAATGGGCCCTCAGCTAAATACCCACAACCTAACTGCAGCAGACATGTAGTAGATTTACATGTTTTTACTGTAAGTGTTTTCCTCCCTCGCTCTCTCTCTTTCTCCCTGTTCATTGTTTAACTCCCTCTCTTCATTCAGTGTATAGCTCGCTCGCTCGATTTACATAACAGGATTTACTCAGCCAACAGAGAACTACACGAGAGTCTGGATTTACCAAAACCTCCCTTAAATCCATAAAACCTTGTTTCTTTGTTAGCTCATGTTCAACATGATTCTGTCTCATTCTCTCATTTGTTTTTTACTTGATTCTCTTTCATGAACACAACATTTCAATACGTCCACATTTATCACACATTAGAGCCGTAACAGAGGTTTTAGGTTCTCTGGGCTCCAATCGAGTCTTTGAAAAAAACAGAGCTCAGCAGGTTCAGTCAAACATTACAGGTTATAACCCCAACCAGGTTAAAGGTCACCACAAACTGGACACTGGGTACTGTCATGAAAGGTTCCTTTAAAAAAGGTGTATAAATATAAATACACAGGCTGTAGAAGCAAATAATGAAAAGACAAAGCAAAAACAGACAAAACATTTTTAATTTTCATTTAATTACTAACTGTTGTTGTTTTGTCTTTTTTATCATCAGTGTTCACGGAGAGTTTTATGAATGAAGTAGAAAAATGTTATAACAGCAACTGAGTCTTCAGAGGAAACAAATGTCAAACGGATCTGAAGATCTCAGGCTGAGTGGGAAGACGAGGGAGAGCGACCTGTCAGGAGAGGATAACAGCACACAGCTCTAAGGGAGGAAGGAAGGAAGGAAGGAAGGAAGGAAGGAAGAAAGGAAGGAAGGAAGGAAGGAAGGAAGGAAGGAATGAATGATGTGACTGAAACTGAGGGAAGACAGGAAAGACAGAACTCTGGTCTGAAATCTTCTCTCATGAATCTCATGAATGTACTTCGTCTCACTACAGGAGCTCTACTCGATCTTTACTGTTTATATACTGAAGTATTACTGTAGTAACTGAAGTAAAATGATTTGTCTTCAGGGTTTTGTGACAGGCGGGAAGGACGGTGTGGTGGAGCTGTGGGACGACATGTTTGATCGTTGTCTGAAGACCTACGCCATCAAGAGGGCAGCTCTGTCCCGAGCTCTAAAGGTAACACACAGTACTTCTACTGTATCACCACTACTCACCTGTATACTGTAGATACTACAGGTGAGTAGTAGTGATACAGTACTTCTACTGTATCACCACCACTCACCTGTATACTGTAGATACTACAGGTGCTTTAGATCTAATTATTATTAAAAAGTCTCATTAAAGGATCATTAACATCTTTTCTTTATCTAAAAATTAATTTGTTGATGATATTTTTTTTTGGGTCCCAGTTTGGTGACAAACTTTAATTTGTCTTCTTCCAGCTGTTGGAAGTTTCTGTGTTTTTAGATTAAATGAGTCGTAGTTAGAAATGTTCTGCTTGTTTAGTAGTTCAGAAATTCTTCTGTCCAACAGCGCCATCAGGTGGGGACAGGTGGGGACACATACAGGACCCTTTGTATACTGACTGTTTATCCTCAGAATAATAATAATGATTGATGGGATGTGTGTGTGTGTGTGTGTGTGTGTGTTCAGGCCTGTTGCTGGAGGACAACCCGTCCATCAGAGCCATCACTCTGGGTCACGGTCACATCTTGGTGGGAACCAAAAACGGAGAGGTTTTGGAGATCGACAAGACCGGACCCATGACTCTGTTGGTGCAGGTATATGATGCATTCAAAGACCGAGGGACAGGTCTTTAGTGATACGTTCAAAGATAGATGATTTACTAAAATGAGTTGTCACTGTGTTTGGTTTCAGACGTTTGCACGGTAGTTGTTAAATATACAAGACAGGACATACTGTAGGATGTAAGCATGTAATAGAGTTTAAAAGTTGTAGTGCAGGGATTAGATGAGCAGTGATGGACACGCCATTAATACAACATCCACTAGTAGCTGTGATCAGACCACGTGGTCCAGTTCTAATAGAATTATAGTCTAATGAGACATCTCACATCTACATGTATAATACCATCTGCTGACGAAGATCGTGTGATATGATCAAAAGGTCCAGTTCCACTTATTCATCTGTCGTTTCCTACGTGTTTGTGTGGACAAATGTTAGTGTGAGGACATTTTGTCTAGTTCAGTACCTGTTGCCATGGTGAGGAGAGCCGTCTGCCACAGATCAATAGGCAGTGAACGGAGCGCGTGTTGGACGATGTCCACGTGTCCCTGTCTGGATGAAACACATTTATTTTGTGTTCATGAAGCGTGTGATGTTTCCTGTGTGATGCACCTGAGAGCTTTTAGGTGTCCGTGTGCAGTGATGCGTTCACGGTGTGTTTGACATGAACTCACATTTGGTTTCCTGTGATCTGTCGTGAACATAAGGATCAATCTGACCAAGCAGCTGAGAAGTATTTCAATCGAGAGTAATATGTCTTTAGAACCTATTTCTTTTGTTTCACTCCTGACTTTTTGATTGTAATTCGTTGGGCGTGTGCAGGGCCACATGGAGGGTGAGGTTTGGGGTCTGGCCCCACACCCCCTCCTCCCCGTCTGCGCCACCGTCAGTGACGATAAAACCCTGCGACTGTGGGAGACGTCGGCCAATCACCGCATGGTGGCCGTCCGCAAGTTGAAGAGAGGTCAGTTAAAGGACCAGACATGTTTAAAATCCTGGGACCATTACTGGTGGCCTCACTGGTCCCTGCACCAACACTTTGTGTGGATGTGTGTGTGTTTTCCAGGCGGCCGCTGCTGCGCATTCTCTCCTGATGGAAAGGCCTTGGCGGTCGGCCTCAGTGACGGCGGCGTGCTGGTGGTAAACGCTGACACGCTGGAGGATCTGCTGAGCTTCCACCATCGCCGTGACGCCATCTCTGATGTTCGCTTCTCACCGGGTACACACACACACACACACACACACACACACACACACACACACACACACACTCCATTCCCAGAGACACTGTTTGTGACTTCCTCTCACTTGGTTTTCCACCACATCTGGTCACAGACTCAGGTAAATACCTGGCAGTGGCGTCACATGACAGCTTTGTGGACATCTACAACGTGCTGAGCAGCAAGAGAGTGGGAATCTGTAAAGGAGCAACCAGCTACATCACACACATCGACTGGGACGCTCGAGGTAACACACAGTTTGACGTCGACCATCCCTCTGAGCCACTATCACAGTTACAGAACAACAGTGAAAGCTGAACTGTAGAGAGAGACTGGGTCATTCTTAGCATTTCTTTCTGTGTGTGTTGCAGGTAAACTGCTGCAGGTGAACACAGGAGCCAAAGAGCAACTTTTCTTTGAAGCCCCGAGAGGAAAAAGACAAACGATCAGAAACTCTGAGGTGTGGATGAGAGCACACACTCACGCTTCTTAAAGGTTTAGAAGATGGGTTCACAAATAGACAGCTGCAACATTGGAGCAGGTTCCGACCTAAAAGATTCCTTAATGTACCTGTAATTAAAACAATCAGCACAGCATCAACAGTACATGTGATGTTTATCTGAACTCCAGTCAGATGAAGCAGCTACTGAACTGTAGCTTCCAAAGTCTTTTTACTACAAATAAAACCAGCAGACCTGGTGCTAAACGTTCTTTAGTCTTCTGTTCTGTGCAGGATTTAAATTAGAGAAGGAGCTGGAACGTTCATGTCTGTCTGTGTGTGTAGCTGGAGCGGGTTGACTGGTCCAGCTGGACATGTGTTCTGGGTCCAAGCTGTGAAGGAATCTGGCCGACGCACAGCGACATCACCGACATCAACGCCACGTCTCTGACCGGAGACCGAACGCTGCTCGCCACCGGAGACGACTTTGGCTTCCTGAAGCTGTTCAGCTTCCCTGTCAGGGTACGAGCCGCACATGAAATCACTGCAGGTTTCATCCTTTGAAAATAACTGGGTCATGTTTGGTACATTGTTCTCTTCCTCCAGGGTCAATACGCCCGCTTCAAGCGCTACGTGGGCCACAGCGCACAGGTGACCAGCGTCCGCTGGGCTCAGGACGACTCCACCCTGCTGACGGTGGGTGGGGCCGACACCGCCCTGATGATCTGGGCCAGGGAACAAGGTGGTGGGGTCGGTGAAGAGGGGGAGGTGTCTTCGCTTCGTGACAACCGTCCACCTGTGGACAGCGAGGAGTCGGAGGACGATGTCGAGGAGGACGGAGGTGGGTGTGTGTGTGAAAGCAAAATAAAACAGGACAATCTGATGAATCAGTCAGTTCTGAGTGTGTGTGTGTGTGTGTGTGTGTGTGTGTGTGTGTGTGTGTGTGTGTGTGTGTGTGTGTGTTTAAAGGCTACGACAGTGACGTGGCCCGAGAGAAGACGGTGGATTACACCACCAAGATGTTCGCTGTCAGCATCAGAGAGATGAGAGGAGCTAAACCTCACCAGCAGCTGAAGGAACTGTCTGCTGAGGAGAGGTATGGACACACACACAAGTCCTGAAGTCTCGTCTCTCTTTAACGTCCCACATCGGTGGAGGTTGCACACCATGTTTGTCACATGCAGTAATCAGAGCCTCTGGAGGTCGGTCTGTCTCAGACTGGAGCAGCATCTGCATGCACAGGCTTCTGCTGTGTGTGTGTGTTGTACCTACTAACAGATCTAATCTCTGTATTGATGAACTTCTGTCTCCAAAACACTCACCAGTAAAGGGCACTGCAAAGGAACAGATTTATAAGAATGTCAGAAAACTAGAGACGGAGCTGATTCCATGAAATATTTAGATATAGATATTTAGATTACTCTACATATACATATTACGTATACAGACTCCAGGTCCCTGGGAGCAGACACATAAACGCCCCACTAGTCTCATCTGGGAGAAAAGGTGTTTTTGGTCATTTGTGTCGTTTTCTGGTTGTTTTGTGGCTCTTTAGATTATTTCTGTCTGTCTGTGGTCGTTTGGTGTGTGTTTGTAGTTTTAGGTCATTTTTCATATTCACGTAGTTTCATCTGTTTTTAAGTCATTTTGTGTCTGAACTGTAGTTCTGGCTCTGTAGAAGGTATGTCTGTCTTCCTGTCTGTCTCTAAATCCGTCTGTCTGTCCTGTTCTCCTCATCTGTCTCCCCCCTCTGTAGGACTTGGTTTGTAGTTCATTATTTCTGTAGTTTAGTTTCTCTTTGTACCTGTTGTCTGTCTCTTTGTTGTCACCTAATGTCCCTTTTTAGGGGTTTTTGGTTTGGCCCCCTGGTCCTGGTAGATCCTGCAGACATCCATCCATTGGGTTTGACAGAGCAAAATTCAGATGAATGCACAGCTTCCATGTCGTGGCAGTGACTTTGAGAAGCAGTGGAACAATAAAGACGTAGTTGTTTGAGTTCTTCCTCTTGTTCCCTTGTGGTCTCTGCACTTCCTGAGTGTTGCTGCTGCTCTCTGGCCTTGCTTGTAGAAAGTCTTAATATTTTTTAATATCTTTTAACTTGCATTCCCCTGGAGGCAGGGCATTGTCAAGTAAGTATGAGCCGATACTTACTGTAGAGATGACTCATTTGATCGATCTGATTAAATTTCATTTCTTTCTGTTCGTTCCTTCTCATTCTTCCATTTCTTCATTTGTTCTGTTCTGCTGTACAGTTTATGGTCTGTAATTGTAATTAGAACACTGCACGCCGTAACTGCAGAGTTGGAGAACGGGGATCAGGATACATCGTTCTGTGAACACATTTAGATTATGTACAGGTGTATTAAGGGGAAGGGCAGAGATGAAAACACCTGTAAAAACATAAAGCACAGACAGACATAAAGGGCCAACATATCTCTAAACAGTTACAGGTACCAAGCATGACACAGTATGAACCCTGTCAGTGAAACCTTTTGCCTGTTAGCACAATTAGCTGATCACTGTCACTGATGTGTGTGTGAGTGTGTGTGTGAATGAGTGTGTGTGAGAGTGTGTGTGTGTGTGTGTGTGTGTGTGTGTGTGTGTGTGTTTTCTAAAGTTCTGTACCTTGGTTCTCTCCCTCTGCTGTCCAGAGGATCCAGGTAACACCTGCTCACCTGTCTGTTCCACTCCTGTCGGCATCACTGTCATTTTCCAGTTGGTCAGTTTTTTCCATTAGTAATAAATGAAGTAACTGTGACACAGATGTAACGGGTGTAGAACGACACAAACGTTAGCTAAGCTGATTGCTGTTTTCCTTTGATTTATTTGCTCTTCAACAATGCCTGTAGAAAACAATGCCACACATTGTTTTCTGGCCTGTCCTGCACATCTGACCCCCCCAGCGATGCCTAGCAGCAGTGTGAGGGAAAAAGGGGGCTTTTCTCATAACATATACAATTATTACAGAGGCTCTATAAAATAGTCAGAGCTCTATACCTTGCTGCAATATATACTTTACATAGTATATTAATAATCAAGAGCAGCTGATTACAAAAGAAAACTTTTTTCTTTACATATTACAAACCACAATAACAAATTACAACAGTTTTCTTCAGCATTGTATGTAAACCATGAAAATACACTCAAAAAACTATTGCATGTGGTTGGATGACGGGATATAATTAACAGACATTAAAAAAAAAAATGAAAAGAAACGTACCTGCAGAAGACATTAATACATATTGTTTTCTGACTTGTCCTGCACATCTGATCCCTATATGTACAAAAATAAAGTTTCCAGTGAGAATTCAATGAAAACTCTACACAGCTACTTTAACAAACCACATGGCGGCTGCTGCTAAAGAGTAAAACAAAAACGGCTATAAAACGTATACTAGGGGTCAAAACTCAACAAAAATGGCTCAATATCATTGTAACATTACAGCCAAAGTTATACAGTAAAAACAACATAATAAACAAGTTATGCTATAAAGACATTAGCATAATAGCGCCACCCGTGTTCCTCCACAGCACCGACCTCAGAGATGACTAGAGACAGTGTGAGGGGAGGGGGACGAGACTCCAGAGGTACGGAACCTCAGGAGGAACAGGCGAAGTGCAGCAATACAGATCCCCAAAAGGGACAAACAAAGTGCAAATAAAAACTGCTCAATAAGATAAAATTCACAAATACTAAATAAACTTTTCATAATAATAAATAAAATTCACAACATAATTAAAAATAATAATTCTAAAATAAAGTGACTTTTCTAATCTGTTACACAGAACTACATATACTGTAAGTAGTGGAGTAAAATACTGTAAATTTCCTTTTAAATGTAGTGTAGTAGAAGCATAAAGTACAAATACTGCGCTCCACCACACATCACGTCACATTACCTGGAGGCCAGTGTCCAGCGCCACTCGTTACTACATCTACTACTTCTTTGTAGTACTTTGGCTGCTACTGTTACTGTTACTATATTCCAGTTTCTGTAATTCATCATGCAGTCTGGCCCATTTGAGGACAATATGTTAATATATGATTTATTTAAAGGTGGAGCTGATTTGAACTCTTTATGTTCTGACAGCTGCTTCATCCAGAAGAAACCATCAGTTCATTAGATTCTGTTTTGAGGGTTTAAGTAGTAAGTAGTACTACTTGTACTGTTAATACAGGTGACAGGTCAGGTTCTAACTGTCTGCGTCTGTCCCGTCTGTCTGTCTGAATTACAGTCCTGTGTGCGTCTGACTTGTCTGTCTGCAGGCCGACCATGCTGTCTCACTGACTGTCCCTCCACCCGTCTGTCTTCCAGACTTGTTTCTCTTGACTGATTATGTGATTAACAGATCCATTGATTCTTCAGGCCTCCAGTGAGTCGAGCAGCGCCGCAGCCGGAGAAACTGCAGAAGAACAACGTCTCTAAAAAGAAGAGAGTGGTGGAGGTATGTCTGTCTTCCTGTCTGTCTCTCAATCTGTCTGTCTGTCCTGTTCTCCTCATCTGTCTCCCCCCTCTGTAGGACTTGGTTTTGGATCATGTGTTTGGTTTCCGGGGTTTCGATTGTCGTAACAACCTGCACTACCTCAACGACGGTACTGAGATCGTTTATCACACTGCCGCCACCGCCATCGTCCACAGCTTCAGCACCGGTAACCATGGCAACGGTTGTAAAGCCCACCCATTACATTTTCCTTTGACAGTTTACTGAGATGTGTTTACGTGCTGCAGGAACTCAGAGTTTCTACCTGGAACACACTGATGACATCCTGTGTCTGACCGTCAACCAGCACCCGAAATACAAAAACGTCATCGCTACCGGACAGATCGGTACGACACGCGGTGTGAGAGACGTGTTGCTGCGTTTGTGCACGGCAGTGTGTTTCTTTACTAACTCCAGTCCTGCTTTTCTCTCCTCTGCTTCCTGTTTAACCTCCCTGCTTTGCTTTTTCCACCGAGAGAAAGGAAACCAGCTGATAACATGACAAAAGCTTTGTCTTTAAGAGATTAGTACATTATCCTGGCTGAAATGTGCCTATTTGAATCAACTCACTGAACAGTTTCATCTGTTTTATGTTTGTTGTTGTTGTTTGTGTGTGTGTGTGTGTGTGTGTGTGTGTGTGTGTGTGTGTGTGTGTGTGTGTGTGTGTGTGTGTGTGTATGCGCGCTTTGGCTGGCCTCATTTGTCACCATCGCTCTCACAACACCTCAGGTGACGTCAGTGAACTCTCAGGTAAAAGGAAATAAACCTCATTGCCCCTCCCATCACGACAGACACCCTGAAACCCAGACCTGCAACACTGATCCTTCAAGATGATTAGTACTAACTGTCCATGTAGTACAAGTACTGTAAAAAAATATCAGTTGGATGGGTAACTCGTGGTTCCTACTGATACTTAAATACTAGACCTTCAGAAGAAATACTGAAGTTATACTTTGCAAGTACTCAGAAATAAACCACCTTTATCTTATTTAGTCAAATGTTTTCAAATCCTGTAATAATTTACATAGAGATGCATAAAACACCAGTTTTGTACTCTGTAGGTACCCAGCACCTACAAAAATACTTAACAGTTTCATTCCTTTCCTACCCCACATTCCATGGATGGATTATGAGACAGTGTCTCTAAGATTTGTCTTCACGGTCAGTTTCTGTCTCTTTGCAGTTGTTTTGCATCAGTTTGTGTTTTGTTTCTTTCTTTCTATTTATGTCCTTCTACTAGTTTTGCATGTCTTTGTTGTCTTATATTTACTCTGTTCTGTGTTCATTTTGCCTCCTTCTGGTAGTTTTGCGTCACTCTGTGATAGTTTTGTGTCTCTGTGTGGACCATTTTGCATTTTGTGTCTCTACTAAATTCCAACAACAGTAAACAGTCTAGTACTACTCCTACTACTACTTTAACCCCTGAACCTGTGCACAGAAACCCTGTTAAATAATCCATCTGC
Organism: Anabas testudineus; assembly: GCF_900324465.2. Classification (NCBI taxonomy): domain Eukaryota; kingdom Metazoa; phylum Chordata; class Actinopteri; order Anabantiformes; family Anabantidae; genus Anabas; species Anabas testudineus. Next base: position 20,910,987 of record NC_046624.1, read on the forward strand.
CCTTGTTTTCTTCACCTTACTTAGATTTAAGTATCAATACAAACCACATTCATAAAACAGAGTAAAAATAAAAATTACAGGTTGTAAGAAACAAACCCTCAAATCTAAAATTTAGTTTTTTAATTATTTATTCAGTTTTTATTTTTTATTTTTATTTTATATATGGCACAGACGGTTGGCACCTTAATCTCGTCATACAATGTTGCAATGACAATAAAAGTTTATCTCATCTTATCTTATCTTTATTAATAATGCAGGAAGCACCTGTATTCACATTTGCCTCCTCACAGAAGACGCGTTTGTCTGAAGTTAAAGTTTCAAGTCTCTGTGAGCAAATAAAGGAAATTATTTAAAACCCCACTGGAAAGGTTCAGTAGGAAAGTAAAAGTTGTGTAAATGTACTAAAACACACAAGTATAGTGAATCAGTGGATTACCCCAACCCCAACCGGTGGAGGCAGATGGCCACCCACCCTGATCCTGGTTCTGCTGCTGCTGGTGCTGGTCTGGTTCTCAGGGTGCTTGTGCTGCATCGACCCTTCTAACTGCTCTGGTTTCGTCCTCTTTTTCTCCTACGTAGCATCTGTTAGTGGTTTCTGTTCTAATCGTCCCGGTGATGCTATAAAACCTCCGTTTCTCTCCTCTCTCCTCACGTTTGATGATCCTGTGTAGGCACCACTCCGTCCATCCACGTGTGGGATGCGATGAGTAAACAGACTCTGTCCATCCTCCGCTGTCCTCACACCAAAGGCGTCGGCTACGTTAACTTCAGTGCCACAGGGAAGCTGCTGCTGTCTGTCGGAGTGGAGCCTGAACACACCATCACGGTGTGGCGCTGGCAGGAAGGTCAGACTAGGATCTGATCAATAACCAATAAACTGCAACACACACACAGCGATTCAGAAGATTCAATTAGAACACTGAATTAAAGAAGAGTCTTGTCTTCGCTGCAGGATCCAAGGTGTGCTGTAAAGCTGGACACCCTGACCGGATGTTTGTGGTGGAGTTTCGCCCAGACTCGGACTCCCAGTTTGTGTCAGTGGGGATCAAACATGTGAAGTTCTGGACACTTGCCGGTGGTGCGCTGATGTACAAGAAGGGCGTGGTGGGGACGCTGGAGGACGGCAGGATGCAGACGATGCTGTCCGTCGCCTTCGGTGCTGTGAGTTCCCTGTTTTTAGAACCGGTCCTGAACGCTCCACACCTGAAGCAGGTGAGTTCAGTTCAGCAGCCGCTGATGTTTTAAGCCGGTTTCTTTGTTAATGTGTGTTTGCAGAATAACTTGACGTTCACCGGAGCCATTAACGGGGACGTCTACGTGTGGCGGGACCACTACCTGCTGAGGGTGGTGGCGAAGGCTCACACCGGGCCGGTCTTCACCATGTACACCACCCTGAGGGACGGACTCATAGTCACTGGCGGCAAGGAGAGGCCGTGAGTAGCACAGTCAACAGTTTAAAGAAAAGAGAAGCAGAGGTTAAAACCCTCTCTGCACCAACTGCAGGACTGCGACTTAAGATGCTTCGTCTGTGTGTCTGTGTGTGTCAGGACCAAGGAGGGTGGAGCAGTGAAGCTCTGGGATCAGGAGATGAAACGTTGTCGAGCGTTCCAGCTGGAGACGGGGCAGCAGGTGGAGTGTGTCCGATCCGTCTGCAGAGGCAAGGTGAGAACGCTTCATTTAGACCTTCTCTCCTCCACCTCCACCCTCTCCATCTCGTCGTCCTCCTCATCAGCATCTCTTCTTCCTCAGGGTAAGATCCTGGTGGGGACGAAGGACGGAGAGATCATCGAGGTCGGAGAGAAGAACGCAGCCTCCAACATCCTGCTGGACAGTCACGGTCGCGGGGGGATCTGGGGTCTGAGCGCTCATCCTGCTAAAGAGCTCTGCATCACGGCCAGCGACGACGCCACCATCAGGCTCTGGGACCTCGCGGACAAGGTTCAGATTAGAGCCACTCGTCATGAACGATCAAATGTTCTTTACTTCATTTAATTCTATTAGATATTTGTTTCACTTCAGAAAAGGTTCCAGCTGCTACACAGGTGGACGGTAAAGACCTGACACAAACACATTTAACATCACAAACAGGTCAGAGTTGGATTCTGAAAGACATGGAGATATTGTGACCTAAATATTAGATACAGGACGGACAAAGACAGAATGTGGGTTTTTATTCTTCTATTTTTAGATCCATGAGTTATTAGTGCTGTTCTGTCCTCTTCCTTCTCTCTCTGTGTAGAAACTGTTGAACAAGGTGTGCGTCGGCCACGCAGCCCGGTGTGTGAGCTACAGCGCAGACGGGGAGATGCTGGCGGTGGGCATGAAGAACGGCGAGTTTCTCGTCCTCCTCGCCAACTCGCTGAAGATTTGGGCGAAGAAACGTGACCGCAGCGCTGCCATCCAGGACATCCGGTAGGAGGGAGAGAGGAGAGGGTGACGGGAAAAGAAAGAACCTAAAAATAGAACCAAAACTAAGTTCTTAAGGCCGCAGATCAGAATGGAGCAAAGCGTCTGAATGTAGAACAATGTGACATTAGATTTACTGTATCTGTCCTGGGCAGGTTCAGTCCAGACCGGCACCTGCTGGCGGTCGGTTCTGTAGAGAACACGGTGGACGTGTACGACGTGAGCGGAGGGCCGAGTCTGAACCGACTGGTTTACTGCAGCGACATCCCAGCTTTCATCCTGCAGCTCGACTTCTCTGCTGACAGCTCCTACATACAGGTACTGACTCATACTGTGTGTACATGTACACATGTACTGCTGATGCATTTATACTTACACAGAGTAACATGATGAAAGTACCACACAGGTAAAGTTTCAATGATTAGAATAATGTGAATATGAATAATTAAGTTTTCTTTGTTTTAGTTTGGACTCACAGAGTGTGTGTGTGTGTGTGTGTGTGTGTGTGTGTGTGTGTGTGTGTGTGTGTGTGTGTGTGTGTGTGTGTGTGTGTGTGTGTGTACAGGTGTCCACAGGAGCTTATAAGCGGCAGGTTTTCGAGGTTCCTTCAGGGAAGCTTGTGAGCGACCAGACTGTCATCGACAGAATCACCTGGGCAACATGGACCAGGTGACACACACAACATGAATTCATATATTTGATGAATGAAGATCATTTGTTCTCTGATCTTTTACAAACTGAACACTCAGATTCATTCTTAATGAAAATAATCTTCTACTTGTTGTTCTAGTAAAATGCAGTACGAGTACTGTTTCCTTATATTGCAGTACTTTAACACTGTGGTATTTCTACTTTCCACGTCTCCCTCAGTGTCCTGGGAGATGAGGTTTTGGGGATTTGGCCTCGAAACGCAGACAAAGCCGACGTGAACTGTGCGTGCGTGTCTCACGCCGGCCTGAACGTCGTCACTGGCGACGACTTTGGATTAGTTAAACTGTTCGACTTCCCCTGCACAGAGAAGTTTGTGAGTCATTTCTCTTTTCTCATTGTCCTACTGACGTTTCCCATGAAGACACCAGCAGTTTGTGCAGGAAGTCATCTTTTATGACCTGGTTTGATAGTGTAGTGGTACGATCGCTGCCCTCTGTGTGGGAGACTGAGGTTCTGTAGGGCAGGACCTCTTGATAACAGTTTGTAACATGATGACTTTTAAAATAAAAAACAACAAGAAATGTTTCAAACAGTGTTTCTTAGTGTTGTTAAGTCTCTGATTTCCTGTTTCAGGCCAAACACAAGCGCTACCTCGGCCACTCGCCTCATGTGACCAACATCCGCTTCTCCCACGATGACAAATATGTGATCAGCACAGGAGGAGACGACTGCAGGTAAAATGATGGTGATGGTGATGACCTCTCCCCCCTGACCTGTAGTGGTGGCCCCCCCTCGCCCAAGCACTTGTTGTGTTTTGAATCCATAGGTCCCTCCTCCTCCTCCTCCTCCTCTTCTTCCTCCTAACCACAACGCTATCGAACCACATAGTCACTGGTAACACTTACTACATGATATGGTAGGAAATAGGTTGTAGTGTTATAGTGTTGGCCACACATAATATGACACAAACCACTCTAACAGTACTATTCTATGAATTTAAATAACTTAAAACTAAACAAAAACTACTGTAAACTACTGTAAACTATACTATAAACTACTATAAACAACAGTAAACTATACTATAAACTACTGTAAACTATACTATAAACTACTGTAAACTATACTATAAACTATTATAAACTACTATAAACTATTATAAACTACTGTAAACTATTATAAACTACAGTAAACTACTGTAAACTACTATAAAGTACAGTAAACTACAGTAAACTATATTATAAACTACAGTAAACTACCGTAAACTACAATAAACTATATTATAAACTACTGTAAACAACAGTAAACTACAATAAACAACAGTAAACTACAGTAAACTATATTATAAACTACAGTTAACTACTATAAACAACAGTAAACTACAGTAAACTATATTATAAACTACCGTAAACTACTGTAAACTATATTATAAACTACTGTAAACAACAGTAAACTACTATAAACTACAGTAAACTACTGTAAACTACTATAAAGTACAGTAAACTACAGTAAACTATATTATAAACTACAGTAAACTACCGTAAACTACAGTAAACTATATTATAAACTACTGTAAACAACAGTAAACTACTATAAACAACAGTAAACTACAGTAAACTATATTATAAACTACAGTTAACTACTATAAACAACAGTAAACTACAGTAAACTATATTATAAACTACCGTAAACTACTGTAAACTATATTATAAACTACTGTAAACAACAGTAAACTACTATAAACTACTGTAAACTATTATAAAGTACAGTAAACTACTATAAAGTACAGTAAACTATATTATAAACTACAGTAAACTACTGTAAACTACTATAAAGTACAGTAAACTACAGTAAACTATATTATAAACTACAGTAAACTACCGTAAACTACAATAAACTATATTATAAACTACTGTAAACAACAGTAAACTACTATAAACAACAGTAAACTACAGTAAACTATATTATAAACTACAGTTAACTACTATAAACAACAGTAAACTACAGTAAACTATATTATAAACTACCGTAAACTACTGTAAACTATATTATAAACTACTGTAAACAACAGTAAACTACTATAATCTACAGTAAACTACTGTAAACTACTATAAAGTACAGTAAACTACTATAAAGTACAGTAAACTATATTATAAACTACAGTAAACTACTGTAAACTACTATAAAGTACAGTAAACTACAGTAAACTATATTATAAACTACAGTAAACTACCGTAAACTACAGTAAACTATATTATAAACTACAGTAAACTACCGTAAACTACAGTAAACTATATTATAAACTACAGTAAACTACCGTAAACTACAGTAAACTATATTATAAACTACAGTAAACTACCGTAAACTACAGTAAACTATATTATAAACTACTGTAAACAACAGTTAACTACTATAAACAACAGTAAACTACAGTAAACTATATTATAAACTACAGTTAACTACTATAAACAACAGTAAACTACAGTAAACTATATTATAAACTACCGTAAACTACTGTAAACTATATTATAAACTACTGTAAACAACAGTAAACTACAAACAACAGTAAACTACAGTAAACTACTGTAAACTACTGTAAACTGTATTATAAACTACTGTAAACTATATTATAACCTACTGTAAACTACAGTAAACTACTGTAAACTACAGTAAACTATATTATAAACTACAGTAAACTACTGTAAACTACAGTAAACTATATTATAAACTACTGTAAACTACAGTAAACTATATTATAAACTACTGTAAACTACAGTAAACTACTGTAAACTATATTATAAACTACTGTAAACTATATTATAAACTACAGTAAACTATATTATAAACTACTGTAAACAACAGTAAACTACAGTAAACTACTGTAAACTACTGTAAACTATATTGTAAACTACTGTAAACTACTGTAAACTATATTATAAACTACTGTAAACTACTGTAAACTACTGTAAACTATATTATAAACTACTGTAAACTACTGTAAACTACAGTAAACTACTGTAAACTACTGTAAACTATATTATAAACTACTGTAAACTACTGTAAACTATATTGTAAACTACTGTAAACTATATTATAAACTACAGTAAACTATATTATAAACTACTGTAAACAACAGTAAACTACAGTAAACTACTGTAAACTACTGTAAACTATATTGTAAACTACTGTAAACTACTGTAAACTATATTATAAACTACTGTAAACTACTGTAAACTACAGTAAACTACTGTAAACTACTGTAAACTATATTATAAACTACTGTAAACTACTGTAAACTATATTATAAACTACAGTAAACTATATTATAAACTACTGTAAACAACAGTAAACTACAGTAAACTACTGTAAACTACAGTAAACTATATTATAAACTACTGTAAACTACTGTAAACTACAGTAAACTATATTATAAACTACTGTAAACTACTGTAAACTACAGTAAACTATATTATAAACTACTGTAAACTACTGTAAACTACAGTAAACTATATTGTAAACTACTGTAAACTACTGTAAACTATATTATAAACTACTGTAAACTACTGTAAACTACAGTAAACTACTGTAAACTACAGTAAACTATATTATAAACTACTGTAAACAACAGTAAACTACAGTAAACTACTGTACACGTAAACAGTAAACTATATATAAATACTAAAACTTGTAAACTACAGTAAACTACTGTAAACTATTATAAACTACTGTAAACTATATTATAAACTACAGTAAACTATATTATAAACTACTGTAAAACAGTAAACTACAGTAAACTACTGTAAACTACAGTAAACTAATTATAAACTACTGTAAACTACAGTAAACTACTGTAAACCTATTATAAACTACTGTAAACTATTATAAACTACAGTAAACTATTATAAACTACTGTAAACAACAGTAAACTACAGTAAACTACTGTAAACTACTGTAAACTATATTGTAAACTACTGTAAACTACTGTAAACTATATTATAAACTACTGTAAACTACTGTAAACTACTGTAAACTATATTATAAACTACTGTAAACTACTGTAAACTACAGTAAACTACTGTAAACTACTGTAAACTATATTATAAACTACTGTAAACTACTGTAAACTATATTGTAAACTACTGTAAACTATATTATAAACTACAGTAAACTATATTATAAACTACTGTAAACAACAGTAAACTACAGTAAACTACTGTAAACTATATTGTAAACTACTGTAAACTACTGTAAACTATATTATAAACTACTGTAAACTACTGTAAACTACAGTAAACTACTGTAAACTACTGTAAACTATATTATAAACTACTGTAAACTACTGTAAACTATATTGTAAACTACTGTAAACTATATTATAAACAACAGTAAACTACAGTAAACTACTGTAAACTACAGTAAACTACTGTAAACTACAGTAAACTATATTATAAACTACAGTAAACTACTGTAAACTACAGTAAACTATATTATAAACTACTGTAAACTACTGTAAACTACAGTAAACTATATTATAAACTACTGTAAACTACTGTAAACTACAGTAAACTATATTGTAAACTACTGTAAACTACTGTAAACTATATTATAAACTACTGTAAACTACTGTAAACTACAGTAAACTACTGTAAACTACAGTAAACTATATTATAAACTACTGTAAACAACAGTAAACTACAGTAAACTACTGTAAACTACAGTAAACTATATTATAAACTACTGTAAACTACAGTAAACTACTGTAAACTATATTATAAACTACTGTAAACAACAGTAAACTACAGTAAACTACTGTAAACCACTGTAAACTATATTGTAAACTACTGTAAACTACAGTAAACTATATTATAAACTACTGTAAACTACTGTAAACTACAGTAAACTACTATAAACTACTGTAAACTATATTATAAACTACTGTAAACTACTGTAAACTACTATAAACTACTGTAAACTACTGTAAACTATATTATAAACTACTGTAAACTACTGTAAACTATATTGTAAACTACTGTAAACTACTGTAAACTACAGTAAACTACTGTAAACTACAGTAAACTATATTATAAACTACTGTAAACTACTGTAAACTACTGTAAACTATATTGTAAACTACTGTAAACAACAGTAAACTACAGTAAACTACTGTAAACTACTGTAAACTATATTGTAAACTACTGTAAACTATATTATAAACTACTGTAAACTACTGTAAACTATATTGTAAACTACTGTAAACTACAGTAAACTATATTATAAACTACTGTAAACTACAGTAAACTACTGTAAACTACAGTAAACTACTATAAACTATTGTAAACTATATTATAAACTACAGTAAACTACTGTAAACTACAGTAAACTACTATAAACTACTGTAAACTATATTATAAACTACTGTAAACTACTGTAAACTACTGTAAACTACTGTAAACTATATTATAAACTACTGTAAACTACTGTAAACTATATTATAAACTACTGTAAACTACTGTAAACTACAGTAAACTACTGTAAACTATATTGTAAACTACTGTAAACTATATTGTAAACTACTGTAAACTATATTATAAACTACTGTAAACTACTGTAAACTATATTATAAACTACTGTAAACTACCTCTCTTTGTCTGTTTCAGTGTTTTTCTGTGGAAGTGTCTGTAAACTCAGAGACGCGTGATCCAAAGCTCTTTAAACCAACAAGCGGCTCCAGAAGGAACCGAGCTCACAACAGAACCACTGGACTGGACTTGATTGACACTGTGCAGTTCAGAGACAGAGGAACGGGACCGAGTTCTGCTCCACAGGAACCCCGCCTCCATCTTCTCGTCGCTGCACCACGTCACAAACTGCAACTCACGGAGGGAACGTGCAGAAACAAAGAGGAACATCTGCAGAACTTTGTGATGCGGCGCCGTTTAAAAACACTTATTAAAATATTGTGCTGCAGAACGTCTGGACCGTTTGTGAACGGACTCCGGTCCATGAAGTCACTTTTGTCTTATTAATAACTGGTCCCATCGTGAAGCGGAACCTCTGAAGACGTCCTGCTGCAGTTTCACATCTACAGAAACATTTGAATCGTTTTTCGTTTCAGTCGGCTTCACTGTGTCTGTCGTTGGACATCTTAAGTGCCTTTCTGGATCTTTCTACCTGTGTTTCTTTGGTTTCTTTCTGTCGGCCCGGGTTTCATGGGGTCTCGGTTTTTTCAAATCCATCATTTTTTGTACTGTGTCTGGTGCTACACTGAGAATGTTTATTCATCCAAAATGGACGAGGAAACAAAAGCACTTTGCTGCTGCTGCTTTTTGTTTTAAAGACATCACGAACATGAGCCCACACAGGAAAACAATATTTATCTAAATGCTATTTATGCTTAATTCAGCCCTGCGGACATGAGGCGTGGATGAGTTTTCTGTGTCTCAACTGAGGAATATTATCTGTTGTGCAACGTGTCAAATGAATGTTTGTGTAAAGAAAAAAAAGAAGCTGCACATCTGATTTGTTGACTCACTCACGCCGATATGCACATAACCACATTTCTTCAAAACGTCACTTTCTCCTGTCTGAAAAGAAAAAATATGAGTTCTCACCACGATTTAGGTGAAATGGTCAGAGAACTGCAGCATTTCTCTAACAACAGATGGAGTTTGAAACAGAGATGTACAAATAGAAATAAATGTCAAAGTTCGATAAGCACGTTCCTCTGTTCAGAAACATCCTGACGGACCTGAAACAGCAGATAAACCGCTCTCAGTAAAGAGCTGAGAGGAGTCAGTGAAACCTGTAAATGTTCCAGCAGGAAAACGACCGGAAACCGAACAGAAAACACGTTGATCTGCTTCTTTTCAGGCAGCTGATGGTTCAATAAAGACGAAACCTCTCAGAGAGGGGAAAGTTCAAAGAGCATTGTGAACAGACAAGTGAGGAACAAACATCTGTCTGAAAATGATCCTTCAGGGACAAATGATCTGAATTTGAGCCAAATGAGGAGAAATAATAAAATGTGTAAGTGAAGGTTTAAACAGTGAAGTTAAACCGTTTCTCTACAGTTTGTGAGAGTTTTACAGGATTTAAAGGATCCAACTGACAAAGTTAAAGAACCTTTAACTGTATTTCTCCAGCCTGTGGCTTCAGTTTATATCCAGTGAATCTGCTGCAGAGAAATTATTCATCACGTCTGAATTTTAAGATCTGACATCAAATAAAACGGATAATTTAACTCGAATATGATAGAAACAGTCGTTCATTTCCACTTTAATTAACTGTTATTAATTAGAATCAGGGCATGAATCCTTTCCCACTGAAACAGGAAGCTGAGTTCATTTTAAACCATCATTGACTTGACTTGACTTTACAGGTTCAAGATTTCATCATCACATTTTATAAACTAAAGTAACTAAAGCTTCCAGGACACTGTAATGGAGTAAAAGTACAAAGTAACATGTTAAAGTACCTCAGATTATGCAGTACTTGTATTTCACTACTGGATCTGAGGTGAAACCAGCTGCTGCCTGAAAGATGCAAAAGTTCAACCAAAAAATAAAGTGAATTAACGTTTTATCAAATGTTGTTAGAGTTTAGTTCGAGTCAGCGTTTTACCTGCAGATAATCAACATGTCAGGACGACGACACGTCTCTGTTTCTGCTCCTTCTAGAGTTCGAGAAGAACAACGACGTTTCGAAAGTCTTCAGATCACTTTGTGCTGTTGTTTCTCTGGTGAACAGTGTGACGTGCTGGGTGCATGTGTTGTTTATCTGTGACGGCTGCAGACGTACAAAATAAAAAAGTCAGACTAGAAAACAGCAGAAAGAAAAAGCAAACGGCCGCAGTGAACCTGTGTGTTTCTGTGTTTTGTATCAAGAAAATATTCAGCAGCATGAAGTGATTTATTTTTCAATCCCATGATGAGATTTTATTGTTCACTGGTTGATTTTTATACAGAGTTTCTGTGATTGAAGAGTGTGTGTGTGTGTGTGTGTGTGTGTGTGTTGTCAAAGTCTATCAGCTGATTAAAGGAGACCTGTGCACAGAAAACGGTTTTTATCGTTATTCAGCTGTTGAACGTTTAGCAGTCTCAGAGTTGATCTATATGCAGGGTTGGATTCAGGTGGACCTGGTCCAATGAGGTCTAGAGTCTACATGTTAATCCAGAAGAGTTAACGTAGTCCAGCTCTGAAAAGCCGTGTTTTTCATCCAGACCTGGTCTAAACTGGGCTAGTTGCTACCAAAAAACGAAAAAAAATCAGTTTTCAGAAAGAGACCAGGTCCTAAACAGTGTCCTGGTCCTGGTTTCACAGGTTTCTGTGGAGAATTTGCTTAAGAGACCTGCTTTTAAAATGACCTTCCAGGTTCCACACAAAGTGTGTGAAGCCAAAAAGTCAAACTGCTAATTAACAGATGAATTTAGATTAAAACAACAGCTGAACTTTGGATCAGTTTAATACACAAACCAGTAAATTTACCAATCGATCACTGATCAAATGTTCAGACTGAAGTTAGAGTCCAGTTCACACAATGAGTCGCTTCCATCAGTTCTTGTTTTTCTCCTCCGTCTGCAGGACGGGAAACGTTTCACCTGGTGTTGAACTGTTGCATCAACTGGTTCATTGAACTTTTTCCCCAACGTCTCAATGTGATTTTTTTAAATTAGATTTTATTTTGTTGGTGAACCAGAAACCAACTTCAGCCTCTGTTACACAGCACAATATTAAATCTGAGCAGAAGCTGCAGACGCTCGTTTGTGTTAATTAAGTTCATTGATAATTAAAGACATGAAAAAGTGAAGAAGTCAAAGTCAAACCTTCATTCTTACTCATTTCACCACAGACTGAGTCGCTCTGCTAAACTATGAGAAGGATCGATTCATTTTAACTTGATCATTAAACTCTGAACAGGATTTATTTCATAATAATTCTCAGTATTAACATCATTCACAGACACTTTCTTCGTCTAGAAGCTTTATTGATAACTGTTTACATCTCACAATGCATTCCACAAACACGGCTCCCGGCTGGAAGCTTTTTATCGTCACAATTGAAGTATGAAGTTTATCATTCACAATTATACTTGCATAACAAACAAATGCTCAAAGGTTTTCAAAGTCACATCAAGTTGTAACTTCTTTAATAATCAGCTCCACAGACAGCACGATTACTGGATTCTTTTTTCTCATGTGATCAATGTAAACGTGTCCCTTCCAGAGTTTCTCATTACTAGACAGCTGCAATGACATGAACAACTTGAATGTGTTTTATTTGTGTGGTAAAGGTTTTCTAGATGTTTCTAGCTAGTTACTCAGAAGCAATGAAGTTTTAATGGTTGGATAACCCCACCCCCCCACCCCCCCCACGTTGCCTCATCAGAAGTCAAAGACGTTCAGAAATCCGTCATTCGTCACATCGAGGCGAAACCACGCAGCACGTCACCGAGGACACCAGCTAAAAAGCTCCAGGGACACGACGGTAAAAATCACTAAATACATCGAACTCAGCGAGAATCCTCCTACTGAAAAAAGACTAATGGTGCTGTCGTCTTTCGACATCAACGAGACGAAGAGGAAACTCTCTCTGCTCGACTTGACTGAGCAGGGAGAGAAAACTAAAGTTGAACGACGAGAAAACACCGGGTGGCTGAGGGAGCAGCGGAGCTCCCACAATGCACCGGGTGGAAAGAGCGTCACTTCAAGACTCCGATTTGTTTGTGTGAGTTTCAACTTCTCGCAGAAACAAACATTTCAAAGCTTGATGTGAAATAAAAAAGGAGGGGAGACGTAATATGACGCGGCGAGCTCGGCCTCAGGAACCTGCTTTAAAACAGAAACCAAACAAAAAAAGATTCTCAACTGGAAAAAAAAGGTTTATTATTTTTGACAAATAAAGTTAGAAGGGCTGCGAACACGCCAGACCCCTCCTCTCCTCCTCCAGCCTTCCTTCATGTCCTCCCTCCCTCACCCCAAACCTCCCCTTCCTTCCCTCCGACCATCTTCCTCTCAGGACATCCTCGTTCCAAACTCCGACTTGTCGCTACCTTCACTCCGTCTTGCGTTTCATCCCGGGCACCTTCGCCTGGATCCTGCAGGACAAAGGTAAAGAACCACGTTTGTACAGAACTGAAGAACTAATAAGAACTAGTTACAGTCAATTCTTTCAGGATTCTACAGGAACATGAAAACGTCTACTCACTTTCCAACGATGTCTTTGATCTGGTTGTTGACCAGAGCCAGGTAGTGGTCGATCTGAGCCTGGAGACACACACACACACACACACACACACACACACACACACACACACACGACACACACACACACACACACACACACACACACACACACGACACACACACACGACACACACACACACACACGACACACACACACACACACACACACACACACACACACACACACACGACACAGTGAGTCGGCAGGAAACGAACAACATTTTCAGTTTGAAATTGGTTTCAATGTGTCCTTATGAAGAAAATAGTGTATAATAATAATAATAATAATAATAATAATAATAATAATAATAAATAATAATAAAATAATATAATAATAATAAATAATAATAATGATAATAATAATAATAATAATAATAATAATAATAAATAATAATAATAAATAATAATAATAATAATAATAATAATAATAATAATAATAATAATAATAAATAATAATAATAATAATAATAATAATAATAAATAATAATAATAATAATAATAATAATAATAATAATAATAATAATAATAATAATAATAATAATAATGATAATAATAATAATAATAATAATAATAATATATATTAGACTCAGACACTTTCTAAATGCTACATGTACGTATCTCAAACACTAATAAATCCCGTGTATAAAACTAATAATGTACTTATGTGTGTGACTCTAAACTCTCCTCTCGTGTCGGTTTTATTTCTAGCGACGAGTTCTTCTATCTTCAGGATGACGTCAATCTGTGACGTTTCGCTGGCTGCAGTTATTTAATTTTTTGGTGTGGAGGAAGATGAAGATGCTGATCTCTTCATCTCCTGGTTTACTGGGACAGGAAATGATGCATCATGGGTAAAGACTGAGGCTCTTACCTGGTGTTTCTCGTAAATGATCGGGCAGCTGAACGCTCCAATCAGACCTGAGCAAAAAGAAGAAAAGTCACTTCCTGTTTGATGGAATTCAAATTCTAAACTAAACCAGCGGTTTATTTTTAATTTATTAATTCTGTGATGAATTATTTTACATTTGCAGAATAAAGAGATGATGTTTTCTGCAGAAACAGCTACATGAAGTCAATTTAATACCAAGTAAAATCTAACTCGACACTAATCATCCAAATAAAAAGTGTACAACATTTACAATAAAGTTGCAACAAGAAGAATTATTTTCATTTTTATGTTTCATTGATGAGATTTAGTGAGAAAAACGTGTCCAAAAATCATCATCTTATCCAATCAACAGTTCAAAAATGATTGAAGACTATTTATTATCAAACAGATTTTTCAAAATTAAAAAGGTTCAAATTTGCTTTGTCAATTTTTCCAGTTATAAAAATATCTGCTGATTCATTATGTGTTGATCGACTTAAATCCACAGATGGATGCAGAACGTGTTTGTCTAACAAGCTGATCAATTTTTCAACATTCGACAGTTCCTTACCCAGAATAAGAAGAGTGAGCCCGTTGAACAAGGCACCGACGTAGGTCAGGATCCACATCAACACAGCAAACTGCAGGAAGGAGGACAAAGAAAAATGGAGGATTAAGCTGAAGAAGACAAAGACGACTGTTTTCGCTTTTAACAAAGAAATCATCTGCACAAGAGCAGTCACTAGTTTCTACTAAAGTGAAATTCTTTAATAAAGTCTTAAACTGTGGAAACAATCCTGATAAACCACTGATTTGAAGAAGAACCTTATTCTCTTCCTGCTTCATTATGTGATTTCTCATTATGAACACAGAACGGCACCAACGCGCGCTTAGTGTCAGTTACGACTCGTTCACCTCACTCAGTATCTGAACTGAACGCGACTCTGGAGCTGCAGGAACAGAAATATTTACAGTGCTTTAATGTGATGCGACAGGTTCCTGCTCGCGTTAATGATGAACACTGAAACAGCCGAAGGACAGAGAAAACATGGCTGCTAGCGACAAGACCCCACGGTTATAGAATCTGATTTACGACTGGAGGCAGATTAAACGTGTGCGACACTTTAACGACCTCCTGGTGCTGTTGTAAATATTCAGCGCTGGCACAGTAAAAACAACAACAGCAAATTCAGACAGAAGACAAACGGGAACGTCCCACAATGCATCCAGACGCACACAGGCCCGTAATCTGCTGAGGATTTTAAACATTCCTGAGGCTCAAACTTCTTCTCGATGGGATTAAAAGACTCAGACGTTTTTACCCTCTATGGGAATCTGTGCTGTTGCTCTCTGATGAAGTGTGTGCACGTCTGTATTTGGTCTGCAGGTCGGAGGGTGGGGGTGTGCAGCGAGGTGACGACGGGCCTCCGACAGCTGCGCGGCTCTGAAACCTCTCAGTGCAACTGTCATCGGCTACCAACACTGATCTACAGACATGAAGTCGCTGCCGATTAACACATCTGATCGTTACTAATCACAGGGTCAAAGGACAGGAGGTCCACGTCTGCATACGGCAGACAAGAGAACAACTCTCTTCATCTGTCCCAGTTCTGGTAGAGGAGCAGGAGCTGTTCAAACCTTGATGGAGTCGACCAGGTCCTCAACCAGGAACAGGCGCCGCAAGTCAACGATGATCTTGTTGAGTTTGGCCAAAACAACGTCGCTGTACTTGTGCACCGTGTCCTCAGACAGAGACACATCCTGGTCCAGGTACTGCCTGAGGGAGACAGCAGGGAACGAGTTAAATACAGAGCAGAGAGGAGGAGGATCTGCATTGGTGTGATTAGAATCCGAACAGATGAATTCAAGTTCTACGAATGTGGAGTTTCACTTCACAACATCCACATCTGGATAAAAAAGCTGATTTAAAGCTCAGAGATTCCTGTTGAGGTCTGAACACCTGTCCTGTCAGTAAAAATCTACATATCCAACTTTAACTCACATTCCAAAACTGTACAATCCAGAGAAATCACTCCGTACTTGGACCGTCGGCTAACTTTCCTCAGCTTATGTTAATCAGAGTTAATTAGCCTCTAATGTGCCGTGAGGCAGATTTGCAGGAGTCACGTGAAAACACAGTTAGAAGGTTTTGTCAGTCACAATCAGGTCATTGATTTCTATGATGAAACCAGACAAGCAGCGACTCAAATCCTACCCATCTCCATTGTTTTCACCTATTTAAAAACAGCATGATGTATTTTAACATTTGCCAATAACTGTGGTGCTGTGGAAGTCTAAGTTAATGTTCTCTGCTTCTGAGCACAGGAACGGTTTCTCTGATAGGACAATAAAATATCTTATGGAGACATAATTACTGTGCATTAATTATAATCTTGGAGCTAGAATATCTATATTTATGTGAGGGTGTTGTCTTCAGATGTCTGACATGTACCTGACTTTGAGATAAAGGTTGATACGTCCATGTACAGCATTATATAAATTATATACTATGTTTATGACTGTGGAGAATGGGACTCACTTGAATGGATGTCCCTCATCTGACTTCTGGATGGCCTGCAGGATGCCTTTGTATATCCTGAAGCAGACAGTGACTGAGAGCAGAGCCAGGCCGATGTACGAGCTGACGCTCACGATGCTGCACACCGTCAGGGAAAGGAGCAGCAGGAGGGCAGCGCCGAACACCACGCCTGTGGTCTTCACATCGCGCCAGTAGAGGAGATCCACCACTGCAGGAGGAGGAAGAGCAGGAGTGATGCTTAGAGTCAGTCAACCACAGGTCTTAGGTTTAGGTCCCTAAATGAAGCCCAGAGTCTGTGCACCGTCACTTTCTGTATTAAATACTAGAACTGGCTGGATAGATCTCCACAGGAACCCAGACCAAAAATTTAACTATTTATCTGCGACAGTTTCACCTTTTCTTTTAATGCCCAAAAACCAGAGATTTATTAAATAGTAGAAAATTAATTTGTGATATCCAATGTGGAAATTTGCTGGTTCACCCAGATAAAACAAAACATCCGTTTGAAAATGTTAATTCAGGCTTCAGGAAATAATAATAATCCAATCAAACATTTGAGTTTTTAATGTTATGTATGACCGGAGCAGAAATCATGAGATGGTCATAGGACACAGAAACAGTAAATTAAGTTTGTTAAGTGTGCAGAAAACGGCAGAAGGTTGAAGTTTCCCCAGGGAGAAAAGATTCCAAACACTGTTCTAATGTGGCTTTGCTGACAGTTGAAACTAGAGCCACATTTTCTGCTTCGGTTCTCAACTGACCGTCACATGGTTGGTGCATGTGAGTGAAGCATCTTTAAGTTCGTCTCCTTCCTCTCTGACCCCTCTGCTGCAGGGTCAGAGGTCACAAACTGACACTCATCCAGAGCTTACGAAACCCTGCAGGAGGAAACTCGTCTGACTCACTAGCGTCCTCGTCTCTGCGCCTTCTGGGCTTTCTCCCACTTTTCACCCCTGCCACAGTGATGACCTCCAAGTGATGCAACTCTAGCATCTGCCATGTTGGAGATCTTCAGCTTTGACCGGAACTTTATTTTACCTAACTTTTGATGTTCAGTTTGAAACTGGTGAGTTTTCAGAGTCAAGCTCTGATCCAGACTCACGTGGATAAATGCTAGAACTCATCTGCTCCTCCACCCCGTTTCCTGTCCTTGTGCCAGGTTTGGACAGACTACAGAGCTGATTTGTAAAATGGGTCATAACTACAATCAGCAGCAGTTTTTAATAGAGCTGCTAAAACTGAAAAGGCTGCAGAACGTTGGCGACTGATTCACCGAACATGAATTCGTAAAAATCAAATACAGGTTCTTGGGTCTTACTTTCCTTCCCTTTCAGAAGACTCTCAGAGATGGATGGTGGTCATGGTGGGTGGAGGGCTGAGTCCTGCACTGAGGATTCTTATATTTCACCAGGGAATTCCAGGCAGGTCAGTGGACAATATTAGAAGTGAGGGGGTCCCTGGTTTCCTATGAGTCTGAACAGCGTGTGCACATTACATCCAACTGCACGCTGGAATCTGACGGTTTAATGTTTCATTGGATGTTTCTGTGAATCTAATGTTAAAGAATATGTGCATTTCAGAATAAAATGACTTACAAACTTCGAAAGACAAAGAGCTTTCTGATAAGCAAAGCAGAATAAAATGCAAACAGACTGAGGAGAAGAGCTGATGCAGAGACCGACTGACCTACTACAATACGTTTGGCAGCAGACCAAAATGTTCCTGAAAATGGCCAAACAGCCATTAAATTAGCTTATGAGGCTAAAAATGTCAAAGAAGATTTCCTTCAAAAGAACTGTTGTGGATAAATCTAAATACTGTGCAGCAACAACAAATATAAATCATACTGCCGACATGTCTGCTGAACCAACAAGGGAACTACTTAAGATTAGTTAGGTTTTCATTCTCCTGGCTTTAACACCGTCACTGCTCGGACACACTGACCTAATGTATTCTTAATACTACAGGTGTTGCTGGAGTTCTGTAGATTCTGCAGAACAAGACACACCAAGACATCACTTTCTATTTTCTGACATGAGAGAGAAATAACTCAGCAGGTAATAATGAAAACAGTTAAATGCAGCCCTACCATCATTGGTAAGACATCAGAAAGGCTTTAAACAGCAGTTCCTTTAGTATTAATAACACCTGACTGAACAAACTCCATGTTCAACACAAAGTACATCAGTACGTCTGTTGCCTGGGAACCTCTGTGGAGCTGGAACCCATTTAACCACAGTCGATTATGCTCAAGTTATATTAAGGATTACCCTTTTTTTAAAAAGCACATTTTCACATGCTGCTGCTGTTTAACATCCTTGTTGATCTGAAACCACTGTGAAACAATGGAGCTCATTCAAAACTCATATCCAGAGGGCGTCTGCACATTTCAAAAAAACTACCTCATCACAGAAAATCTATCAGCTAAAGAACACATGATAAGTTTTGGCTGCAACTTATTATCTATATGTAATAATCAAAACGTTTAATGCTAATCATAGTCTCACTTGATAATTAATAATATGATCTAGACAAACAACTAATGGTTCATGTACAACGGGATTAATAATTAATAATGTTAGCAGCAGCAGGAACCCCTGGAGACTTGTTGGTTAACTTAGAGTCGTACACTTTTTAGACTTTTATCCTTTTTAAAGAGCTTCTTGCTCAGCAGCCTCTTCGTGTGGGCGTTGACAGCTGCTGCATTAGCCTTTAGCTAACCAGCTATTATCGATCACCATGCTAACTCGCCGTTAGCTCCGTTAGCCGCAGCGCAGCAGCTGAAGCCGGTGGCGGCCACAGAGAGCTATTGTTCGGGTATAAAGACCCTGAACAACCAGCACGGGAGGAGGAGGAGGAGGAGGAGGAGGAGGAGGTGGAGGTGAGGAAGGAGGAGGACCCGCGGTCCAAAAGCGGCCGCCTGGCTACATATGGTAGCAGGCGTGCTAGCTGCGCCGGAGCATGGCTAAAAATAGACCCCGCATCTCAGTGAGCTGAAGCCCGGCCGCTGGTCCCGTTTCACCGGCCGTTCTGTTTTAATCACACCGATGTCTCATCAACACTGTCCGCATCTTTAACTGTCTTATTGCCCGGTCAAAGACGCAGACTGACAGCCCCCCCACCGGCAGCTCAGTCCTCACCGCGGGGACAAAACGTCAAACCGTCCGGCATGACCTCGGCCGGCGGCCCGGTCCTCCTCCGACCGTCCGCGGGCCGATCGCAGCCTCACTCCCGGTGCTCATGCAAATACCAAAGCAGACAACGAGACAAAACCGTCAAAGGCAACAGAGATGGTCGGTAAACAAAAGACTTGGAGCAGACTAACCCCGTTTGGCGTCCATCTTGAACCAGCAGCAGCAGCAGCAGCAGCAGCACGGCGGCTCCGCCTGACGAGAGGGGACAGAGCCGGGGGAGACGGGGGGAGGGACATGCGCAGCTCGGTCCGAGTTGTACCTCAGAGCTGTGGTGTCGGTTCCACTGATCACCTGAATCAATTCACCTGAACCAATTCACCTGAATCAATTCACCTGAACCAATTCACCTGAACCAATTCACCTGAACCAATTCACCTGAACCAATTCACCTAAATCAATTCACCTGAATCAATTCACCTAAATCAATTCACCTAAATCAGCTAAATCACCTGAATCAATCCACCTAAATCAATTCACCTGAACCAATTCACCTGAATCAATTCACCTAAATCAATTCACCTAAATCAGCTAAATCACCTGAATCAATTCACCTGAACCAATTCACCTGAATCAATCCACCTAAATCAATTCACCTGAACCAATTCACCTGAATCAATTCACCTAAATCAATTCACCTAAATCAATTCACCTAAATCAGCTAAATCACCTGAATCAATTCACCTGAACCAATTCACCTGAATCAATCCACCTAAATCAATTCACCTAAATCACCTAAATCAATTCACCTAAATCACCTAAATCAATTCACCTGAATCAATTCACCTGAATCAGCTAAATCACCTGAATCAATTCACCTGAATCAATTCACCTAAATCAGCTAAATCACCTGAATCAGCTAAATCACCTGAATCAATTCACCTGAATCAATTCACCTAAATCAGCTAAATCACCTGAATCAGCTAAATCACCTGAATCAATTCACCTGAATCAATTCACCTAAATCAGCTAAATCACCTGAATCAGCTAAATCAATTCACCTAAATCACCAGAATCAATTCACCTAAATCCGCTAAATCACCTGAATCAGCTAAATCACCTGAATCAATCCACCTAAATCAATTCACCTGAACCAATTCACCTGAATCAATTCACCTAAATCAATTCACCTAAATCAGCTAAATCACCTGAATCAATTCACCTGAACCAATTCACCTGAATCAATCCACCTAAATCAATTCACCTGAACCAATTCACCTGAATCAATTCACCTAAATCAATTCACCTAAATCAGCTAAATCACCTGAATCAATTCACCTGAACCAATTCACCTGAATCAATCCACCTAAATCAATTCACCTAAATCACCTAAATCAATTCACCTGAATCAATTCACCTGAATCAATTCACCTGAATCAGCTAAATCACCTGAATCAGCTAAATCACCTGAATCAATTCACCTGAATCAATTCACCTAAATCAGCTAAATCACCTGAATCAGCTAAATCACCTGAATCAATTCACCTGAATCAATTCACCTAAATCAGCTAAATCACCTGAATCAGCTAAATCACCTGAATCAGCTAAATCACCTGAATCAATTCACCTGAATCAATTCACCTAAATCAGCTAAATCACCTGAATCAGCTAAATCAATTCACCTAAATCACCAGAATCAATTCACCTAAATCCGCTAAATCACCTGAATCAGCTAAATCACCTGAATCAGCTAAATCACCTGAATCAGCTAAATCACCTAATTCAGCTGAATCACCTGGACTCGGTCATTTACACCTCTGAACACCTACAGCCACCATGTGAGCTCCTGTTTTCATCAAGTTGTTAAACCAGGATTTCATGAATGTTTTCTTTATGTCTAATAAATGAAGCTAAGGACTAAAGATCAGCTGATACCACTGAATTGTTGTGTGGTGTTTTAGAGCATTAGAGACTCGGACTCGTGTCCGAAGTTCAGTACAGACAGAGGTGTGTTTGTCAGTGAAAGGTTTTCAGTGATCAGGAGAGATTCATGGAGGATTATGATGGGAGGAGCGGGTGGAGGCTTGGGCTGTAACAGTAACAGAGACTAAAATAAGGAGTTCCTACCCAACAAACAGAGACTGCACATGAGAGTTTTTAAAAATCCATGTAAGGAGCTCCAGTCTGTCCAGGAAACACCAGGTGCATGCTGGGAGTCCAAAACAGAGCTGATGACTCCAAATGTAGAGCAGTGGCATCTAACGAACATTTCCTTTAGTTAATGAACTTTTAATGGAAATGTTCTTTGCTGACACATGCTTCTTTTACTTGTTCAGTAGATTAACACTCACACATTTAGTGCACTAAGGCTGCGCAGGACTTCAACGAAGGATCATTTTCATTTTAGATTAAGGGGCTGATTATTTTTACACTGTCAAATGCCTTGTTGAGCTGTCAGTTGAAGTATACTGAACATTATTGAGTTTGGTTCACATTTAAAAATCTGTAACAATTAATTCTTCTGCATATTTGCATAAAAACCTAATATATAAAAACACTTCCTTTTTCAGTTTAGAATAATTTATCACTAACTAACCATCACAGATCAAACTGTAAAACGATAATAAACCTGCTGGATAGTGTCATATTTCAGTGCATCATCTCGTTTTCACTCGACTAAACCTAAAACATTTCATATCAGGTGTAAAAGAGACGCTGGAACTGCCATGTTTAGAACGTCTTTATCATTTATCACTACAGTTCTGTCAATAAGTATTCGTGGCAGATCTAAATGCTCTTACACTCAAACAGCCATTTCTGATTTCTCATGTTGAACATTGAACAATGAGCTCAGCTTGAACAGGGAAGGGGAGAAAGATGAGTCACTGTGCTGGTGAAAATGTGTGAGAGGTGAAAAAGATAAAGTTCCTCATCTGTGGACACTGTTTAGTTCAACTTGCAACATAAAGCTTGGTTATTTCACTACTGGTCTTCCTGACACGCAAACCAATTCCTGCTTTGTCACAGTGCATCTCTCCCTCTTCACCGTCACCTCACAGAGACAACACCTCCTTTCAGTCGTGCCGCCGGCTCGTTGTGCCACACATGGTCCTCGCTCGTTACTGGCTCCATGAATGACGGCTTGATGACCAGAGCTGAGCTGACAGACTGTTAGGAAGCTCACACACAGCACAAAGGCTTCAGTGTCGAGCAGAGGAGCGACAGCACCACAACGGCCACAGATGATGCAACAACTGCAGGACCCACGATGATCAGCAGAATGAGAACAAACCAATGCCAACAGTCTGTATATGTTGTATCCACAGTTTCACCTGAATCTAAATACACTTTACTTTTTACTACTTTAATACTGCACATACTGTCCCTAAACACTACTATCATGTTGTCTGCACACTGGAAACTACAATGACTTATTGGGTACATTAATTTATTTAGTATGTCACTGGGTAAATACCAATAAAGTCTATAAATATAATTAAAGAGCCAGAGGGCCTCTTTTAAATGACTACACACAGACTCAAAGAGACAAAACCAGACAAAGAGATGCAATGACCCCAAAAAGACAAACAGATTTTAATTTCTTAGTCAAGTGTTTCTTCAGTTGTAGAAGTAAATTCTTCTCCTAACAAGTAGTTTATCACTGTGCCAACAGTCACAACAGTTATTTAGAGGAGACCACTTCCTGAAAGTGCAGCATCATCCACTGTAAACAAGTTATTTAAACAAAATTTGCTGTGTAAAATGGTCAAATGATCCATAAAATGAAGCTGTAGATAGTAAGATATTAGACATTTTGTCTGAATGGTTTCAAACCAGTTTTAAATCAGTCGACTGTTTAAAGTTCATCGTTTAGTGATGTCTGATAATGAAGCTAAAATAATTAACAGGAACATTAACAAGAATTATGTTAAATAGTTTCACAGAGCCTGAGGCAGTTTTTCTTTGCAATAGTCCGTTTAATACAAAGAGAACATGAAACGTTTGGTATTGTATTATTATAATATGGTATTAGCATTTCACCGGCACACTAGCCAATCATTAGACAGCCAGATAACGTCACTCTTCACACAAATCCCTCCTCCTCCTCTCCACTGTCCACCTTTAGTCACAGTGCCTGACTGTCCAAAGGTCCTCTCTGCCAGAAAATGGCCCTGAAGCTGCTGCAGTCGAATGACATCTACACCCAGTGCAATAAAATCTGTGACAGCAGATCTGAGTCCAGAAAGCCCAGAAAACATTGATAAGAAAACAGTGGAGTAGAGTCACAGCTGATCTCCTGAACAAAAACTAGTCCCAGATGACATTATCTTATGAAACAACATGCCTTTACTATTCATTCAACTACTGTTCGACTCAATCGAAAACATTTAATGTCCTGTGATGTGCAAATCAACCTGACATTTTGCCATGTTTAGTCTCAAAGTTTCCAACAATTGGGTTCTGTAAGTTGCATTTGAATCAATGGACAGGCAGGGAAAAGAGGTAAAAGTGCTGCGATGTCTGACTGACCGACCGACCGACCAGTTCACCTCTAATGAGCGTAAATCTCAAGCATCTTCGTCCTACAGTCAGCAGACAAACCAACATGTCAGAAGAATTAAAGTCAAGGCAGTAACAAATAAGCACCTTGCAGCAGTCAACACCTTCCACACTGAGGCAGGAAGGGCCACTATCCTGCACTACCTACAGCAGAGAAACTGTCCAACAAGCAGGAGAAACAGACAGAAAGGTGGAGGTATACCCTGTTCTCTCCAGTGCTTTGCAGCAGGCTCGCACTCTCTTTTGTCCACAGAGTTGTCCTCCATGCCGTCCGATCAGCAAACACACATTCCAGATAGACAGCGGCCAGGAACAGGCAGTAAATGTAAATGTGTTCGGCTGCAGGAGGAGGAGGAGGAGGAGGAAGAAGAAAAAGAGGGAGGGGAGAACCCGTGCAAGGCTTCCTCTGGGGGGAGACAACTGCAGCGAGCGAATGAAGTCTGTCCTGCAGGCGTGCTGTCAGCTGACTGTCTGCTGCCAATGCTCTGACGCAGCAACTATAAACATCTCTGCCTCACCTCCTCCCTCCCCGCTCTGGGTTTTTGGCACACTTCCTCCTCCCCCTCAACACCGCCCGATCTTCCCTTTCCTCTCTTCTTTTCCCTTCGTCATCCCTCCTCCTTCCCACACCCGATGCTTTCTAAAATCTGTTGACGAAGCGAAGTGAGACTGAGCAGATGAAGAATGTCTGTTCATCAGCTGTAGGTCTGAAGAAAACGGCCTGTTCCCTTGTATTAAACTACAATTCACCATTAAAGTGGATGGAACCTGTCAGGATGGCTACTGAACATACAGCTTCTTTAGGGCAGAAATAAAATATTCCATTAGTGTAATCTATACAATGTGTAACTGACGTCTTTAGATTTTGTTTGGCCCAGTGTCCAAAACCTAAATTTATCCAGTTTACTGTGACGTTTATTTATAGAAATCAGTGATTATATCCAAGTTTTTCTATGGATGCTCGTCTCTAGAAAACATTTCACATTTACCAACTTTGACATCTTTTGTTTTATTGATTTGACCTTTTCTAGGTTTGAAACCATCGTTTTGAGACCTGGGTAAATAGGTTTAAACCTTCCAGTGATGCCAACAAGGAGTTCAATGATAACACAAAAGAATGATTGACATAAGTAGAAAACAAATAGAAAAGGTTTTCTGATCAGAGTTTGATCTGGGCAGTAATCACCGACTCCTTTCACTAGAGGGCACTGGTCTCATGTTATAGGCCTTTCTCCTGTTTCTTTATGAGGCAAACACAAACCTCCAGAAGCCTTCAGAGCACCGTTCTGTTTGTTTTAATGCTTGTTTGCATGACTGGAACTTGTTAAAGATCTGAACTGGATCAACCTTATTTGAATAAAACTCTAATTTGGCTTTTTAACATGAAATCTTATCTGTTTAAAATGAAAACAATGTGAGATGTGGTATTTCTCTGAGACGTTCTGGTGGTTCTGAGGAACAGGAAAAGCGCTGCTCTTTGAACAGACGTTATGAAGAAATGTTTTTTATGTTGTTTGGAACATGTTGTCCATCAGCAGAAGGTATTTGTGCCTTTTGATTTATGTATTGACTGGTTTGTTTGTTCACTGTTAACATAGATTTCTAAGGTTTGGACACCAGTTAAACCCATCTGAACTGACCTGATGGTGTCAAGTTAAAAATAAACGGATGACCGACAGTTCAGCGGTGAAAGACAGTTATATAAAAAGAACAGCGTTTGCCTGTGCGAGGACAAAGCAGCACAAAGTGACCCATCACCTTGATCCGAGTCCCTGAATGACTTTGCTCTCCACTGTTTCCCTGCTGATGTAATCCACTGAGGAAACGTGACACAGAACGGTCAATGACAGCATAAATCTGGGGACGACGATTACAGTTTAACAGTCCGCCGACTTCTGTTACGTTTCATTTTCAAATGACAAGTGAAGCATGATGGAAACGAGCTCTCTTTTCTAGAATTAAAGCAGAAGCTACGTCAATGTCTTTAAAAATATTAATTAGTCAATTCAATATGAATAAATGTTGATTTTATTAAAATGCTGTCGTGTTACATCACTGAAGCTCTTTCATCTCAAATGGCTGATTTACCTACAAATGAGAGGCTGAAAGGAAATTAGCCAGGCAACCTTTCATGGATATAATACAGCGTGAGAGATTACCCAGAAAGTCACATTCATATGGTTCGTGTTTAATCCACTGATCCGTCGCAGCAACCTGATGATTTTTTTGAGGTTTCAAATCTGCTTCCAAATCACTGTAAAACTATCTCCCCATCCCCATAGCCCACTAGTTCGACTGCAGACTACTCACCATGTCTAATTATGCAGGTTTTATTTACAGGTTTGGATATTCACATATTTCTGGTGGCTGGTAAATGTATAATATAATAAAATGTGAACATGCTGCATTCTTAGGGGGTTAATGATAGCATCTGCTAATTAATTAATTAAGTACAAAATTAATAATTTTTCAAGTACAAAGATTAAGTTAGAAATGTTTATACATAATTTGATGAAGCCTGTGATTTATACTTTAATTAAACTGACGAGAAAGTTTAATGATCAGATCATTAATTAGTCCTGAGATCATTGAGGTAAATAAAACAATTATTTATAGTTGATCAACTAAATATCAATAAACTTATGATTACTTATATCATACGTTTATCATAACTTATGATTACTTATATCATACGTTTATCATAACTTATGATTACTTATATCATACGTTTATCATAACTTATTATGATTGTCTGGTTCTTGAGTTGTTGGTCAAACCAAAAAAATCTAATGGGATTAACTGAGAAGTAAACTTCTATAAAGTAAAACTAAAATAATGAAGATAATAATTAAGAGTTTAATCAATAAGAAAAAAGTCTGTCACAGCCCTAATAGTAAAAGCTCACAGCTATTTCTGTAGTGTATGAGCATATGAAACATCTAAGTTTAGTTTATGTTAAATAAAACATATTTATATAATAAAGACCAATGAGAATGAAGGTATTCTGTTAAATTCTGAATACAATGCAGACGGGAGGTTTTCGATCGCAGCGCTGCACCTTAAGTTGTATAATGAAGAACATTTGCTGAGTGGTTTCTGGGTCAGAGAACCCTTTGTGGGCCTGCCAGTGTCGCAATGCAGGGAGAGGGACGAGGAGGAGGAGGAGGAGGAGGCTTTAATTAACACACATACAGTTAAAGCTCCAGCAGCTCGTCCCAAAGAGCAAAGTCTGTTCTGTTCTGCTTTAGTTACACAGCAGCTGAATAAAGGCAACATTCTGGTGGAGGTGCAAGTGTGGAGGCGTATTAACTGATCGATATCAGTTTAAATAAAACTGAGTCATCCATTAAAATGAAGAATAAGCACTGCTGTCTTCAGAGAGACGGCAGAGACTCGAGGGCCCGTTCATCACTTTCTAGAAGTGAAGGAGGCAGCATCTAGGAGACTTCTCTGAAATATAATTTGATGCCGTTTTATCCTCAGATACAGTGATTAGCTCAGGACACAACAAAGATGTACGACAAACACCGGGTTTTAAGGAGGAAAAAGCATCTATGTGATTACAGAGATAAGAAGCCGTTTCACTGTTAATGTGGGCGTGTTGTTTAAAAACCCTCCCAGTACAATCAGAACCACTTTTACTTTTTATTATGTGTGTAAATTTTAATGTACAACTATTATTCAGATTCTATAAACTGATCAAAATCTAAACTTTACACTTTAGAAAAAGTGTAAATTGGATCTGAAGGTTATTAAACAACCTCCAGAACCTTTATTTTGATGAACAAAATTCAAAAACGTATTCACTGAAGAAATAAAAGTTAGAAAGCAGCATCATGTATCACTTAACTTCTTGTCCATTTATTCAGTTTTATTCAGTTAATCGTTTTTTAAATTAAATGCTGACAGAGTCTAAACTTTAAATTTACAAAGATATAAAATATCAAACTTTCACATGTAATTTTCTGCCGTCTTTAAAAAAGTCCACTATTGGTGACTTCAGTAAACCTTTTTTTGTGGACATAAGTTCCTGTACTATTTGTTCACCACTTTGCTTTCTGTTTTCCGTTTACCTCACAGTATGTGACCATCAGCTGTCCATAAATAACCACTGTAGATAAATACTTCAACAAGTTCAACAACCTCTAAGGTTTTTACAGCACAAGTTATTTCGTACAAAGGTTATCAGTAAGTTTTTAGCCTTAGGTACGTGAACTCTGATGTAATCCTGTGTAACAGGGTGTGACTGGTAGTTCTGCATGTTCTGATAATGTATGTAGTCCTGAGTGGGTGAGTGGGCGTTGGGGTCTATAAGGTGGTATCGAGTTTCAGATTGGTATGTCGAGTTATTTCCAGAGCGAGGAGAAGCTAAAACCAGACTGACAGGAATCTAACTCGACAGCAAAAATGTTCAGTGGGCAAACAAACGGCCGTGCAGCTGTTTGTCGACTGCACAGAGGTTTGACCACGGCTGTAACCACGTAAAATATTTAGTACTTATTCAGTGGATTTAAGAGAGATAAAATTAAAAGGGTTCATATTTTTAAGAGGTTACTTACCACACTTAAAATGTAAAAACAAAATGAAACAATATGAACAGAAATTATGTTATTCTGACGAGACAAACGCACAAAATTCAGCAAACCAAAGGCCAAACCACAATGAAGTCACGACCACACAAATGAAACCAGACGTTACAAAATGCAAAGGTTAGTTTTCAAAGTAAAGACAACAAAGGACGATGCAAGAAAGGAAAGGTGACCATGAGGAGAAGGTGATGGGATCTAATGCAGCTGCTTGTTGGTCAGTTTGGTGGGTTGGAGAAAAAACTGAGGAGAACCAAAGACTGAAGATGAAAATGATGCCGATGAACATGGAAGTGCCAGTGAAAACCGAGGAGGGTGTGTGTGTGGGGTGGGGGGGTGGTTTCCATGCCAGAACTGGGTTTTTTTACCTGCTCTTATGTTCACGTTTGGCATCTTAAACAGTTTGCCGCCCTCCACGCTCGTCTTAGCGACCACCTCGTCTGGTTTGCAAACAGGGGAATGGGTGAGTGGAACATGGGATGGGGGCTTCTGGATGTCAAGCTTCTCCAGCTCAGCCTTGATCTTCTGGGGGGAGGCCTGGGTGAGGAGGAGGTAGGAAGTCTGACTTGGTGCCTCTTCTTCAACCTCTGGAGGTGGGGTTACTTTTGGAGGTGGAGCAGAAACTGGAGAAGCATCTTTCTGCCCAAAGCTAAGATCATCATCCATGGGGATCTCTGGGGGTTTGGAGGAGGCAAACTTTGATGTATCCAGAGCCTCAAGGAACTCATCAATAACGCCTTTGGGTGGTCGCTCAATGAACTCAAACTCCTCAGAGGACACTTCATGCTCAGAAACCTCCTCGGCTACTTCTGCCTCCTCCACCTCCATCTTCAGGTCTTTCTTCTCGGTTTCCACCTGGAAGATGGCAGGATTTTTGGCCATAGCTTCCAAGACTGGAGACAGAGAGTCTGCTGTTGGCGACTCAGAGTCCGAATCCTCAGCAAGGGTCTTTTTGCTCTGGAAGTCAAGTGGCTCAAACTTCTCTGTGATTTTGGGAGAATCGTGGCTTGAGAACCAATCTCTCTGCTCGATCTTGACAGGTTCCTCTTCCTTGACCTTAGTCGGGGTAGTTTCCTCTGCCTCTTTGACAAGATCGAAGGCTCCAAAGCTTTTATCGTCATCAGTTTTTGCTTTGTCGGCAGCTTTCTCTTCCATCTCCTCAGCCATCTCCTTCAGAAGGGACACTTTAGCATCAAAAGCAAATGGGTTGTTAGCTGACAGATTGATTGGAGGGTTGGGGGACTCCATCATCCTACGTTCTAGGATGGGGCTCTGCTCCTCTGGGCTTCCCTCAGAGGATCCGGAGTCAATTTTGTCAGGGTTCAGCGGGGAAGACTTCAGGATGTCTGGAAGAGATGGCGGCAGAGCAGAATCCTCCTCTTCATCTTCATCATCATCTTTAAGACCAGATGAAAACTGGTTGACAGACTGCATGAGTGATTCTGCAGCCATCTTGCCCGTCTCAAAAGTTTTAGCCTCATCTAAGAAAGATGGTGGGCTGTCCTGGGACTCCCCAGTCTGCCCATACTGAACCAGATCTGGTGTTGGACTCTCTGACATTTTTGAGGCCCTGCTGTCAGACTTGGAGTCTCCAAAATGGGAGTAGCCACTGTCTGCCAGTGGAGAGTAGCCCTCAAATGGATTGTTATTCTTCTTCACCTCATACATCAAGTCATCATCTTCATCAGACTGGTTGCTGTGGAGGTCTGGCTCATACCTGGAAGAGCTAATGGGGGCTGTGTCCTTGGAGAAGCTGTCCATGGAGACCTTGGGGCTGTCTTGAGTTGCAAGAAGTGGTGAATCCCAGTGCTCTGTTGGGTTAGAGGAGGCAAGGTCAGACTCAGGGACCTTCATCTGAGGGTTCACAGGGGAGGGACCAGTGTCTGAGGACCTGTCTGAGCTAATCAGCTTCTCTTCAGGTGAGAAGGAAACTCCGCTGTCTTCACATGGGTTATGAGGCCCTGGGTCTTTCCCTAAACTCAGGTAAGGACCAGCTAATGGATCTAGAAGGTCTTCCTTATTCTTACTATGGCTCGGTCCAGTGTCACCCTCTTCACTCTCCCAAAGCATGTCCTTGGAATGAGCAGTGGGGGGTTCAGTGGAGAAGGAGCCCAAGGGTGCAGCAGATCCCGAAACAGGAGGCTGGTTGGGACTCTCGGTCAAAGAGAGCTCTTCCAGAGAGTCAGGGGAGTGAAGAGGGGAGATAGGAGAGATGGGAGCAGGGGAATCACCCTTCTGCCCAAGTGCTTGAGTAGAGAGGGAGGAGGGAGAATGCAATACAGCACATATCAAAGACATACTCCATTCCTTACAGTGCCCACCACACCTGGGTAGAACATTTTGAGGAACGTTTAGATATTACTACCAGACAACTGCTGCTGAAATGTTGGCTGTGGCTGGTAGAAAACTCACATAAGGACTGGTCAATGACTGACCATTTCTCTTTACTCCAAAAAGTCAGTTAGGTGACAGATTAATAAGCTCACAACCACCCAGCGGTTAAAGGGCTACACACTTAAAACCTGCCTGAAAACAAGACTGCAATAACTGAACTGGGCCAAATACAGGGCAATATTTTATTCTGCAACAGGTATGAAGTAGTGTAGGTTGTTTCATATTCATAGATAAGACCATCTTATTGGCGTCTGATATCTTAAGGAGGACATTACCAGGCCAACACTGAGTTATACAGAGGGTTTTACATTAATTTTATATAGCCATAATTTGATAAACCTAAATTTTAATTGGTTTTGATTGAGTCTTTTAAATTTAATCAGTACTAAAACTATTTGGTTAGTTTGAATTTAACATGTAATGGAGGAAATAAAATCATGATATGTAAGATCAAGGTCTCATCTCATCATTTACAACTCCTAGATTGTTCTCAAATTACCAATATTTTCAAAAGTCATTGAAGAATGGGGTTGTCTATCTGGACCAATTTAGTTATACAGATAATTTGAATTGTGCTTGCATGGCCTGTTACTGTCAATTCCGTTTCCTTGGAACTAAAACAGGACTACAATAAATGACTGCAAGTGTATACTACCTGCTACAGTCAACATTTTGCAGCACTGTCGACCACACTGGTTTAAAGCATGGTAGTAGAATAATTTGAGCCCCAGGTCTGGTGCCAATACATCATGCCCAAAGTGTTAGCAGATAATGATTCCTCTCAAAGAACATTTTCAAAATACAGTCAACAAAAATGAATTCAACACACAAATATTGTTCCAGACCTTTCAGTCACTGAGGAGAATCATTATTCTTCTACAAACTACTTGTGTAAGTTTACATCAGTCTACTCCACAACAATCATGTGAGTCACAATGCAACACAAGCAAAACCAAACAGCAGATTTAGTGTTTGAGAGACAAATTCAGAGGCATCTTATGTAAATGTTACAGGTGACAAAAATCTACAGCTTCTCACATGCAATGGGTAATTTTTGCCACTTAAATTAAGGATGACAAACGAGGAAGAGAACTAAAGAAGTGGTGAGAGACAACGGCGACAGGGAAACACAGCGAGCAGAGAGAACTTGCCTGTAGGGAATTGCATCAGAGGATGAGTCTGAGCTGTAGAAAGAGAAGGTACATCTGTGGAGGAAATGAGAGAGAGAAAGCAGCAGAGAGTGAGTTTAGTCAGCGTGTAAAAGCCCGAAGGAGGAAGACCAGGAAAGTGACAGGAATCATCACCACTGAGAAGATCTGAGAGTTCGTACGAGGGTCGCCTTTGGCTTTGCAGTCGTTTTATTCATGCAATTTTAAAATCCTGTTCCCTAGAAAACAACGGCTAATCATTTACCACACAGCTAAACACATTTAATCAAGTACTGTACTTCAGTGCAAAATTAAGGTACTTGTACTTTGCTGGAGTCTTTTCTTTGCATGACACCTCCACTTCAAAGAAATACTGTGACAGCATTCATGTGACATCTTAAGGTACTTTACAAATTATGGTTTCTCCATTGAAAATATAAAACACTTGTTATTAGTAACCAACAGTAAATATTACCAAGTTGAGCGCAAACAATGTTTCAT
Source organism: Anabas testudineus (assembly GCF_900324465.2). Taxonomy (NCBI): domain Eukaryota; kingdom Metazoa; phylum Chordata; class Actinopteri; order Anabantiformes; family Anabantidae; genus Anabas; species Anabas testudineus. The sequence continues at coordinate 20,944,009 of NC_046624.1, forward strand.
GCACAAATTAACTGCATTAATCTGCCTTAAATGCCAGAAAGTAATAACAAATCTTCCAAAGATTTGATTTGTCTGAATCTGAGATATTCTTTTAGAAAACTAGACTAAAACTAAAATAACGAGTTTTCCAAATCGTTGCTAATTAATTAGTCATTAATCGTCATTATCAGTCGATTAGTTCTACATTTAGCTCAACAGAATCATCTTTAAAGGACTTTTACTTACAGTATTTCTACACTCTTATTAGTACCTTTATTGCAAGGAGCTGATAGGGTTCAATGCAAACTTTAAATGAAACTTCATTTTACAGCCAGTATTTGTTCATTTGTTTCAAATGTTTCAGTACGACCAAATTTTTATTCCACATATTTCATGTTTTATTCTGTATGTTTGACTCAGTCTTAGACTGTTATGTCTGTTCACACTGGTCTTATTATCACACTGTCCGTTATGTGTAAAGCATTAACCCGTATAAAAGGAACAATTTAAGTTTTGATTCAAGTATTTAAGGGTCTGAATACTTTCTCCCACCCCCGAGTATCACTCAAAACTTTTTGGAGCATTAAGTGACTCGTAGGCAGCTCGAAGTGAACCGTTTGCATTTGTTACCCAGCACAAACTCTCAGGTATGTGAACATTTGTTAAAGACAAGTTTTCAGAGCAGGACGGACAGTAGAGTAACGCCAGCGTCACAGAATGACGCGCAAGAACAGATAACGAAACCGAAGAGTAGAAAGACGCAGCTCTGAGACGAGACAATGAAAAGAATTCCCCTTTCTGATCAGGAATAATCCTCTGATGTGACAACAGGGAGAGGACGACACGGGAACTTCAACAGCAGAAACAATAAACCAAACTATAACCAGGAATATAATTGACAATGTGAAAGGTGATGCGATACATTTATGTAGTTAAAACGGTTACAGGGCTTTTTGACAGAGAGGAAACTTGACTCTGAGCTCAGGTGTAAACTGAGCCAATCAGCAGGCAGCTTACAAAGGCAAATTAGGTCCAATTAAATTAGAGAAACCATGCTAAAAACATTTCAGGTTCTTCTACCAAACTGATGTAATTCTGTTTTACTAGTAAGACATAAGGTAGGACTACAGCAAGAGCCTGAGCATCTCAAACTCAAGTTTAATGGATCATAAGCCGGTGTTTTCAAAACGGCCTGCAGTGATTCAGCTCGTCCAACAGTGTGGTGCCAGTTAACGTCTAGTCCAACTTAAATTACAATTAGTGTTGTTTTTCTTTGCATCTGCCTTCAAACTGTAAAATACATCAGAAACTATGGAAAAATAAAACCATCAACTGATTCAACAAGCAGCGTATACATTACACTCCTTAGTTCACCAGCAGTGGGATTACAACGGGAAAACATTAATTGACTCATTTGCTCAGTCTAACCAGGGTCTCCTGCTCCGGTAGAACCGGATTTACATCGGACGGGAGCCAATCATGGCAGAGAAAGCTGAAGATGATGAATTAAAACCTATTGCTAGGTTGGAATTCACAACTTAACAATATAACAAATATAATAATTGGTACAAAAGCTGATCCGAGTGGTGTGTTCATCCAAACAAAAAGGTTAAAGACAGAACAGGTTGGTTTGATGATCAGCGTTTCACAGCTGATATCTCTTAAACCACAGAGTGAAGCAGAAGTTTACATTCACGTCTTTCCAGTCTCCTAATGGTTCATGCATGAGTTTAACTGGACACTTGCGTCAAATATGAACAAATTCCTTTAAAGCACTCTTGTTATCAAACTTCATCCATGATTTAACAGTGAAACCTAAAGTAAAACAGCAAAAACGATCTTTAATTCAAGTTAATTCATCCAGATCTAACTCTGTGAAGCTTAAACACTAAAACTCCCTGTGAGCGGAGTATTTAACTCCAAAGTCCTGATTCCTGAAGTCAGGTGGGAAAAAAGAAATGTTCTTAAGCAAAAGAATAAAAATGAGCAAAACCTTCAGTATAATGAAGAACATGTCTTGTTGTAAAGCAAAAGATCAAAGTTATAACTTGTATAATTTATCATGTGAACTTTTGATTCAGTTTAGACGATCAGTCCTGATCCATATAAAAAAAAAAAAAAACAACATTTGACAATTACTGTCAAAATTCTGAGGTAATTATAAATGATTAGAAAATGTATTGTTGTACTTCAAATCACAGAATTTCTTTGAAATGCAAATTAGTGCTGATCTTATTCTGATGATTAGGCCGAAATGATTCTTTACGTTTTGTTACCTCTGCTGTCGAGGTTTAGCTTCCAGCGCTGAAGACCTGCAGGACCAACGAGACACATTTCAAATGTTAAAGAGCATCAGTGATGGTGAACCAACAGGATCCACCTCCAACGGGAGGGTTTATAGAATTCAGAGCTGCAGAAGATCAGAGCACTTTGTTTTTAAACAAATACGTGTTTTATTTGCACATATAGTTGTTTTTTTACATTATAAAAAGCAAAAAGCACAAATAGTTTGCAGTCGCGTCACTGAACTGTAATTAAAGCAAAGTGTAAACAGCAACAAACAAAAACAACCCGCACACAGTCCTCCAGCATCTTTACTCTGCTACAACTGTTTTTGTGGCCCCTGAAGGAAATGAACCACTGAGCCCGACAGGTTCACCGTCTTCCTCTACATGCTCAGATATTGATCTGCAGCCAGAAGCATCTCAGGGAACGCTTCACAGTTTGACACGGATATATGCCTTCAGGCCAAAGTCTCACCTGCAGCCACCTTAAAGAACTTGATCTACAATCGCTATTTACGTTAGAGGCGACAACTGGAGCAGGTCATTTTGGCTTCTGCTGGTTAGTTTAATGACAGACAATAGATTTAACCAACTCAGACACAGTTAAACTGTTTTAAACAAAAAAAGCCACCGACTTGGGGTCTGCTGTGTTTCCGACTCAGTCTGCTTCATGCGAGTCACTCAGCAGCTATAGAGAAAGAAAACCTTTGTTTTCTGATTTGACTTTGTTCCATTTGTTTAATCTGTGTCCGTCTCCAGACAGAGGACACTGAGTGAAAGGGAAACTGGCCTCCAGCAAAACCAAACCAGTCCTGACTGCATGTTAGCAGAGTGTCACTGCACTAATAACTGCTGACATCAACCTGTGATTTACAGCACAGAGGCGTCTGTTCAGTCCATCCTTGTTCTTTCTTTTTATCTAATATTTTTAAGTATTTTGTAACGTGCACAGTCCCATGATGATCCTGAGAATAATATAAACTACAGTATTACTCTGAACACTTTAGCCTCTGCTGCAGCTGCACAAGTAAAAACATGTTTTAAAATGATCAAATTCAGAGTGAGTCTCTGGGGAAGTTTAGCGATTTGGGATTTTAATCCTGTTCAGAGAGCGTATGAGGATAATTACTCACTCATCACCCACAGCGTTCACCTTTGAACCTTTTCTACTTTTTTTATTTTTACTTCTACAACTGAATCAACCCATCACCGGTGAAAATGAAGTCATTAAACAATCTAGAGCTACAGGTATGAATTGATATTCTGTCATTTGTTTCCACTGATCCCTGATGCCGACCTGTCTGACAGCAGATCAGTTTGATCATGATGAAACTTAAAAACCTGAGAGGTTTGTTCTGCTTGGAAATCCCAGTGATGTTCTAGAGTGTGAGTGTTTGTCTTTGTCCTGCTGAACGTCTATTATACAGATCATATCCTGTCATTTAACGCCGACTAAAATGTCGTCGTGAACAATGAGTCAAATTACAGAGGACCACAGTAAGGATTTCATTCCCCTGAATGTTAATCCCTACCAAACGGCCCTTTCGACTGATAAGATGGCCGATTCTTTTCTCAGTAAAGTGCTAAAAGCTTAAAATCAGCACGGATGTGATGAATCAGCACAACATGGGTTTGTATTATCTTTCCCTGTGCTGCTCTGGAAATCTCTGCTCTTATCGCAGCGATAAAGAGGCGAGATTCAAAACAGATTAACATGTGGTTCTCATCATATTTGTTGGTGTGTCTCACTTTTGGATGGAGAGCCAGCTGCTGTGCTGGCAGAGAAAGACCTGGTGGTGCTAGCCTGGGTGGAGGGGTCTGACTTTGAAGTACTTAACCCCACTTACATACAGCCCTCACCAGGACACAGAACAACAACAACAACAACAACACTGGCCAGCTCACACACTCACGCTGAGCTTTAAGCCTCCCCGACTGAGTGTCGGACAGCTCCCCTCTCCATCTAATCCACCTGACCACATCACCAGCACTTCACAAACACACACTGACGGATGTAGGTGACCCAAAAATAAGACGCAGGCCGGCAGCGACCGCAGAGCACCGGACAATTAAGCAGCCCGTCGGTCACGGCGTCTGACGGAGATGAAAAATTACAGCAGACACCTTTTTAAGAGCGAGGACATGAATCTGTGTGATGTAAAGTCAGAGCTGGACTCACGGTGTCAGACTCAGAGGACAGAGGCTGAAACGAGGCTCTAACTGTTCCTGCAGCTCCAAACTATTTTATGTTTAGAGGAGTGTCACACCACTAGACGTGCACATCCCTTGATGTGCAGAGTATCTTCCTGTCTAGAAACCTTCTGACCTTATTGTGTTTGTGGGCAAATGTGAGACGGGCTCATTACAGCATATATACAAATCCAACATCACCCAACTGCATCTTTAATATCGCAATATGACAAATCATTTTTCTGGGGAGGTACTGGTAAGATGTGAATGATGCTAATCTAGGTCAGTTTCACACATTTGAAAACCAACATTTCTACCAGAGAAATGTCATAGTTTCCAGTTTTGTCCCAGTGAAAATCTGACTGTCCAGAGTTTGCTGCCTCGATGCTGCCTCTGTCTCCGTTAACCAGAAGAAACCATCATATTCTGTTTTTGAATTCCTAAAGTAAAGACAAAAAGCAATACATCTGCACCAAGAACAGAAGTAAGGACCTATTAAAACATTCCCACACACTAATCTTTCTTCACCCTTTGTCATTTAGAACGACAATGAGCTGAGAAACTCAAATGTTGGTTTCAGAACAACTGCACAACACAAACTAATTCAATAATAAACATGGATTAATTCATTATCTATTAATAAATAGTATTAATCGATAATTTATCATTTATTGGGGAAATGTTTTGTTTAATTAAGTTAATAATCATTTTAGTCATTTTTAAGCAGAACTTGTGAAACAACGTCAAATATGTTGCGATTCCTTTTCAGAAGAGAATAAATCAAATCTGAATAAATGACATTAAACCAAACATCTTAGCACCGAACAGACGCTTTAACACGGCTCAGAAAGCCTTCTGCCTTTGTTCCCACTGGAGACTGTGCTGCTTTAACTGGAGCTCATGGTGAATCCACCTCCATCAGTGGCTTTGCCAAACAGCCCCACCCTGACTCTCTGCTGCTCCTGAAGCCTGGAGGGGCCCAGACAGGCCTGTTCACCTTCTATCTGCCACATCAGCTCAGAACAGGAACTTTCTAAAGACATCACGTTAAAAAAGAACTGATGCACATTTTTACTGGCAGCTTTGAGGGGGGGGGGCAGGCCTCTGTGGATCAGCTGTTTCTGATGTGGGGTGTTGGTTTGGGTGGAGAAGAGGAGGAGGTGAATGAACAGAATAAAACATGCGACACTGATTTAAAGCGTTCCGATGACTTCGGTAGGGACATGGAAACGTGGGGAAGCCGGCGGGGGGGGGACGGAGAGCGGATTCCTTTGTTGTGACTAATCACTGGCTCACAGTGTCAACCTGCTTCCATTGTCGGACAAGTCCTTGTCTGACACGCTTCTTCTTCCCTTCAAAAACCGAAATATTAACGCTGATCGCACAGAACCGACCGTAATTCACACTTTAATATTTTAAATAACCAGAAGTGTGATGATGCTTTAATGTTAGCTTAACGAGGAAGGCTACTGGGTGGAAAAAGACACCTATGTTGTAGTGGGCCTTTATGAGCCTTTATGAGCCTTTATGAGCTCCTCAGTCCAGAGAAGTCCAGTAGAAGACAGAACCATCAGGTCTCCAGAGCCGAGTCCAAGTCTGATCTGTCAGTACAAAGAAAAACCAGCGTCCGATAATGGAACTCGGGTTAGCCGCTACCGTTAGCAACAGCGCGCACGCAGCGGAGCTTCTGGGCGCAGCTCGGTCCGACGGAGGAAATTCGGATGTACCGGTGAATAAAACCCACAAATAAATACACGACCGGCACCGACTTAACGGAACAAGTCGTTAATACGTGGCTGAAGGTTAAACGTTCCGTATTTTCACGGTTCACATCACGCTTCCTGCCGTGTGTCTGAACAGGTGGGCCGCGTCAGTACAACACAGCAGAACCGGGCTAACAGGCTAACGGAGCCCGGTGCCGAAACCAACAAAACACGTTCCCTTCTTAAAAACACCCCCCCCGGTCCAAACTGTGGTTTCCCATTCACATGAAAACGTCCAACAGCGGCTCGGGAAGAAAGCCCCTCCGCTCCCCCCGGGGCAGCGTCTGTCGCCCGCTAACCTAGCCGGCTAACCCGCACCGTGAGGCGGCGGCACCGTCTCGACAATCTGCTGAACTTAGCACGACCTCCGTGATTTACCGAACCCTGGTGATCCAGTTGGTTAAACGGACAAAGGTTCGAGTTTTACCCCGTGGATCCGTGTCCATGTCGGTGTCCAGACAGGCGCACGATGCTAACCCAGCTCAGCTGCAAAGCGCCCGGTAACAAACGGAAAATCCCGTGAAGACGCAGCTCGACTCGAACCGAGTCCAACGGAAGATGCGGATGATTCTATTGTTTTCTACTATGGACGGGTTCAGAGACTAGAACCTCAGTGAGCCCGTTACTTTACGGAGTCTTAGCAGCCAGATACTCACAGGATGCTGGAGCCGGTGCTTCCTCCGTCACCGCAGGTCGCTCTGCTGCCTTCACGGGGGCTGGGGCTGCTTTCCGGGGTTCAGCCGCTGGGAGGGCGTCGCTGTCCGGCGCAGCCTGTGGCTCCGGCACGATGGTTGTACTCTCCGGTTCGGCTTTGGGGGCGACGACCTCGGGCTCCGCTGCCACGAACTGGAACTCAGGAACAAAAGAAGAGCTGGTGGAGTCGGGGATCGCGTTCTCCACCTCGGTCTCCGGGTCCTTCACCCCTGGCGCTGACACCGGTTCCGGCTCCGGTAACGTTACTGGTTCCTTTGGCGGAGCGAAGGAAGTTTCCGTGAAGTCCAGCAGGGAACTGTCTTCAGCTTTGTGTCGCTCCAAGGCGTCCCGAGCCCCGCCGACCAGGTCCACGATGTCGTCCGAGCTGAAGAAGTCTTGTTTGGCCTGGTCCATCTCGGACCCGGACCCGGACCCGGACCCGGGTTCGGGTTCGGGCTGGTAGTGGTGCAGCTCGTCGCTGAACAGAGGAGTGGTGGAAGAAACGTGCTGCTCGTCGCCGTCTGCCATCTTAGTGTCTCAGCTGGAAAAAGTTTCAGACCCGCTCACTTTCGACTCAGCTTCTGGAACAAACCTCCACCGGGAAGAGCTGGTACCGAACCGGTCACTCCCTCCGGTAAACCTGCTTTTCACACCGGGCGAAGTAGAACGAGTGCGCCACACGACAGAGATCCGAGTCGGACCCGAGCTCCGGACTTCAGGGAGGCCGAGAAGAAGGGGAACTCCGCTGACCAATGACCTGCGGCTTAACCCCTGAGTGACACGAGCCGTGGCCAATCAGAGTGCTGAAAAGTGGATGCTGACCACGCCCAGGGAAGTCGAGGCGTCTCCTGCCTCTGGAACCAGAACTGTTGGACCCGAAAGATCCAGACTAGGTGGACTACACCACATCTGACCCCCTTCACTTAACCACAACCCAACATTCACCCTCATTAGAGGTGGACGAACTAAAAGTACACAAGAAATTACGGGTACGCTTCAGACTTTACTTCAAGTAGAAAATAGAAATACTCCAACATACTTCCTATACTCGTGGTACTACTGTACTGTGAGTAGTACTCAGAAAATAAAGTAAAAACTTAAGATGAGATCCCGAAAGACAAATTCACACATCACAGCAGAGTCGACCTGACTTTAAAAGTTAAACCAACTCAACTAATGTACAATAAGTACATGTAGTACTATATAGAAATACAGTATAAAAACACAGGTGAGACAGGTGAGGTCAGATCCAGCCCAGGTTCGTGTGAAGCTACGACAGCACTCAGGTGACAGGTGCCTTTAACCGGGGGAACTCAGTCTGAGTTTATCCAGGTTAACGTTAGCGGAGTTTGTTGGACGTGATGGAGACGAGAAGTCCGATGGCAGCAGGGCCTTGTTGGTCTGTTCATCAGCCCTGACGTCCTTCAGCCATGTCCGGTCTGGTCCAGTCTGGATCAGCGCACAGGACTCGTCCCAGCAGCTTTTCTCAGCACCTCTCTGCTGCTAGACGTCCAGACGTCCAGTAGTTGGAGATTTAGTACTACAGACATTTTCAGTCAGTTACTGAAGGACAGACGTTTGATTACTGGTCTGAGTCCAGTGAAACAGAAGAGCTCCTTCTTAAACTGAAATTAGCAGATGAGAATTTACACCTAACAGATGTGAATGACTTCAGATGCATTTCAGAGCTAGTTTTAAGATGTTGCTGGTGCAATGAACTGGAAACCAGTCTGTTCCAGTTCAGAGTTGGTGTGAGGAACTTTCTTTGTGATCTGGTGTCATGATCATGAGCTCTGAACTCAACTGAAGAAAAATAGATTGGATGGACCTGATGATCAGAGAGGTGCCGAGCCACTCAGGGATATAAAAAACAAATGAATGAACCCTGAGGATTCATTCTGACTCTGCACGACCGTGGTGATCCCAGGTATATTTCTACGAACGTAGCTCCACATCTACTGAGTGTTTTGGAAATTGGTTTGATCTGTTCTTTACTGTTTTCTCTTTGTCGTCCTAACAAACGTGTCTCTCCACACAGAATAATAATGTTTCTTTGGAGAAAGATAAAAAAGAAAAGCACATTTTAAAAGGGAAACATGAAGCTGTAGAGGAGCAGGGAGCAGAACACTGCGCTTCACATATAAAGTTACACAGCAAACTGATGACAGGCCACGTTCTAAATATAACAAGTGGATATATAGAGTATATGTATGTATGTCTATTTCAGAGGTTGACACATGTCTGTCTCTCATAATGATGTGAGAGAGACAGAAAGACAGGTGAGGTGGATCTTATCTCTACTCAAATCTCACATGCTTCAGTTTGACACAGTGGGATTTCATTAACTGTCCAATAATCAATTAACTGTGAAGGTCTGAAATTGGGCTTGGCTAATTGTGACTGTATTTCTTACCGCTGGCTGAGGTTTTACAAACCAAACACAGTAACTGATGAAATAAACAGATTAATACATAGAGACCACACCTAGCTGCTATATAATACTTTCAATAGTAATAAAAATGATCTCCACCTCAGCTGCAAGAATAGAATCCACACATTTATCTGAGTCTTTCTAATTTCTAACTTCAAGACAGTACGATTCACTGCCTGTGGCTGTGCAATGTATATTTAAATTAAACCCTTTTGTTCTTAAGGTCAGATTCATTTTCACTTCCCCAGAGCACAAACCAAACTGTTTCTGTCAATGGTTGATTTTATCAAGTCAAATATCAAACAACACATTAAATGTTCCACTTTCACTCAGTGTATGATACATGTATTTTATCAGAATAATAAAATACAATTTATTATGACAGACATGGAATAAAAATTCAAAGGCTGAATGAGTCAAATCTAAATATCAGTACAAAACAAAAAAAGTGCTGCACTCGACACTAGATTACAACATTTCATTACACAGACTGGAACATGTCACTGGGGTTAAAGAAGCAGCACTAGGCTGGTTTAAATTGTATTTATCAGATAGGTTCTAGTATGTTCATGTTCATGATGAGTCCACGCACATAAAAGTTAGTTACAGAGTTCCACAGGGTTCTGTACTTGGACCGATCAATTTCAATCTTTCAATTACTATTGCTATGCAGATGGATCAGCTGGTGAAAGAACCCTGGAACAGGTGCTGGTGCTGGTGCTGGTGCAGCATCTCAGTCCACCACAGAAGTCAACTAAAGAGCTGGTACCGGACCAGACAAGGTGCTCATAAAGTGCTGGAGAGGGCAAACGGTCTTAAAGTAGCATAATCTGGTGCACAGAAAGTCTTCTAAAAATCAAGTGAATATTGGTTCCATTACTGGGACAAACATGCTGAGAACTGAGTAATGAGGGGGAAACACCAGGTTCAACCACCAAAGGCATAAAATGTGACCGTTACAAATCTTCCTGCCACTTCAAGTGAAGCAGGAAGGGGGTTTCATGGGTGAGTCTTTACTATGAAAGATAACTGACAGAATCTGAACAGTTAAGTACTGAAACGAGATGAGTCATTTTGGAGCTGAGGCTCTGAAACTTTATGAACAAGCACTACACATGTAACTCAGTCTGAATTAATGTCTTCACTGATGTAATCCAGCAAATATTAAATAATGATACTAACGTCTAACAACAAATGTAAGGACCAGTAAGGTCACAAATAGCTCTAATGATTTATAGTATATACGTTTTAGGTAAATTCACCTTCAGTCCAATCTCACTCCAGCCCAAACACTCGATTTGTGACCCTTAAAGAACGTGAACACTGCTGCGGCGTTTCCTCCGTCTTACAGCAGTTGTTTTGTTAACAGGAGTCAGCTGACTGGTTCACAGTCACTGGGAGGACTGAGTCACTGTCAGCACAAAGGTGAGTCACTGTGTATGTGACCCGTCCACCCTGGTGCTGCTCTTTGTTTCATTAGGAAAACACTGTACTACTGTGTGTACACAGCTCCTCTCTTTCTACCCGTGTCCAACTTGAGGGACGTTTACCTTGATTGATTCAGGGCTTGTTGTTGTCAGACTGTAAAAACCACTAAAATAAATCTGATTGATTGAACTTGATAAACATCAGGAGTAATTCCAAACTTACTTCTGGACAAGGGTTGAGTTCCACCCTGGACAGGTTGCCACTCCCATTCACACCTGTCTAATTAACCTGCATGTTTCTGCAATGTGTAAATTCCAGGCAGAGCACAACCAGACGTCTGTGACATTTGAACCCTTCCTGCTATAGAAGTTTTTATTGAAGTTGAAGTACTATGTACAGTCTAAAAGTGCCAGTACTGCAACAGTAAAGTGAGTTCTCTGATAGAAACAAAGTATTTGATCCATTGTTGAACTTGATGCAGGTGAATGTTTGAGTCTGGTCCAGATTTGTTCCACACGTCTCCCATAAATCAGGTTCCTGCAGGTTCAGGTCTTGTTCAGTTTAGTTCATGTTAGTTAGTTAGTTCGTGGAAACACTTATATTGTACCACTACTGAGAAAAGGACCAATCATTAATAAAACACCTGTTACACTGAAAACTATCCTCAGCTGTCTTATTTTGTCTACAATCCAATGATCCATTCAGTTTATGTTAAAGTCTGACAAAGCTTTTTCAAACTGTCCACGTTTGTTTAAAAAAATACTAAGATATAGTCTGATCCCAGCTCCTGCCTCACAATATGTCCACACTAAGATTTAGTTTTAACCTTCTAACACAAATGTTTATTAATTTTATTATTTTTAGCACTTATATATAATGAATATATAAGTGCTATATAAATATAATGAATATTCACTGACCAGACTTTTGTCTGTTTGCTGATGGTCGTGTCACTGGATTCGCAGAGGAAGTACTGGACATACTCTAATGCAGACCTGAAAATAGACATAGTGAAGAAAAGTAAAAGGATCTCCAAAGTTATCACCTCGATAATGACAACAACAACAATTCTCAAATGAAAAATGAGTTAGTATAGTTATGTACAGTCGATTATTGTATTTGGCTTAAATTCAGTCCTGGTGAGTGTTTGTTGACCCAGTTGTTGCAGGTTGCTGATATACAGAGTTATCTTTAGTCATCTGATGATGATTGCAGCTGCTCTAATTAGCGATGGTTGCCCAGCAGCAGTTTGGTCTGTTTACAGTGTGTTTTAGAGGAAGTTAACAGGCGCCCACCGACCAGACTTAAATATATACTGTAAATCAAACTACAGGCTGTTTATATGTTGGTTAAAATACAAACTGGGCCCAGATTTCATCACTGTGATGCTGCAGTCTTGATGAGTGGATATGCAAAACAGACCAGCTGAGCACACTGTGATAATCAGACTCCTTTCTACTCGTCATGATTTCATGTTGTGGCTGATGCTGTGTAAATGTTTGGCTTCTCATTCAGCAGCGATGTGAGATGATGCCCTCTGTTTCCTGAGCAGATTACAGCATCACATCATGACCTCTGAGGCTACAGCAGAGAGCTGAGTCACACAAACACGGAGACATTAACAACAGCCTGGAGGCATCGCTGCATCAACAAACCCAGGAAATGAATGACTGAATGTTTCTATTCACAACATTTACCTATATCTGAATAAATGTGCAGATATTATGAGAAAAGCTGTCATTTAGATCTTTTGTTGAGAAATATTCCACTCCTAGTTTCTCTAATGGAAGAACTAGTAGCTTTCCTCTGCACACTGAATATATCTTTGGGGTTTGGACAAAAGTATCAATGTGGGACATGGTCACTACTAAATTTAAAAGTAATTAACTGAGGATTAAAGTAATTTCTAAACGCAGCTCTATCCCTATATCCTCTATATGTCTGTATGTTCTCCTTACATACAGCATAAACCCTGTATCAACAGTCACAGCCCGTCACTATGTCTTACCCCATCTCAGAAAGATTTCCCATCATTAGAGAATATCAGAATATTTTCCATCAAACTAACAGCAACACTAACACTTTTGATCCATGGAAATATCAACTGGAATCAACAGATTCCTGATGTAATACGCTCTGTCACAGGTCTGTGTGTTATAAATACTCAGACATCAGCAGAGACAGTGAAAAATGCTGCGTAACCCCCTCAGCTCTGTCACCAGGGAATTAATTGTTGAGTGAAATTAGATGTGTGTGTGTGTGTTTGCTTCTACTTTCAGTCTCACACTTTGAACACAATGACATTTTCTTTTCCAATTCTGCGTTTGCCTGTTGGGAAACTCGAGTTAAAGTCGCCTCAGAGCTGAGATAATCTGTATCTTCTATGGTGTATTTGACCAGTTTGTTTCTAATTAAATTAAATATCCTGCATTTAAACTGTAAAATAATACTGTAAGTGAGAAAAGACAGTGATGCTGCACAGACATCAGCTCGGTTTTGTGTTAAACTACGAGCTCTTTATAAATCATGGGGACAATTCTTACTTCAAACACAGGACTATTGTTAAAAAACAGACCTGACATATTGTGGAGCCTCCCATTAACACCCAGAGCTTTGATAGAAGCTGATAGAAGCCAAAGACGCTGTGTCATGCTGGGACAGCATCACGGTCACAGTGCAGATCAATACACTGTGACGGAGCCAGGCGGTCATGAGTCAGCACTGAATCTTTGCATCCTCCTCCCTTCTTCTTTTAATATCTTTGTCTCGTCGGTTTTCTCGTCCTTTCTAATTCTTTCTACGTTTAGATCCTCTGTGAAAGCATTTAAATGTATGTTTATAGAATGTTTCATGTGACTGATATTTGATCAGATATCAGATTATTAATACAGATGATGAAAGTCAAAGAAATTAAAATATCTCCTAAATCATTTATTTCTGTTTGTTTTGTCTCTGGGGTTTTGAGTGTCTGTGTAGTCATTTTGTGTGTAATCATATTCATTTTGTAGCTGTTTAATTGATTTTACAACATGTAATTCAACCTATAATAATATAATAATAGTTCTGTTTAGTATCTTTGTCCAGCTTGTTGTACTTTTTCTCGTGGTACTGTTTGTCCATGTGTATCTTGTGCACATTGTTACTGGTCCTGTGTGTAAGTACGCTGAGAGCGGAGTCAAATTCCTTGTTTGGACAAACATACTTGGCCAGTGAAGCTGATTCTGGTTCTGACAGAGCAGGTCAAACAGAGCAGCCTTTGTGTCGGCTTCACTCTGAGCCACATCACAGTGAACAAACACACTCCCACTAGTCTGCAACCACAGTCTGCAGCCACAATGGGCCGACTGTTTACCCAGCATCCTCTCTGTTCATGTTTTCTTGCTGCCTGCTTGTACAAATTAAGAAATTTAGCTTTTGTGCTAAAAGCTAAAGGTAATAACAATAATACGTGAATAAGTGAAAACTTAGCGGCTGGATATTGTAGAGGTTCAGATCCTGGCTGTGTCCTACCTCTAGTACGTACAGTAAGAACGTCTGACATCTAGAAGAACAACCAGTTCACTTTCAGGTCACATTAACAGCATCGAACAGCAAAACCATTCACTGATCCACTGACCTGATGTCAGGGAACAATAAAGATTCTTCATCTACTACTACTACTTCACCACATTCAATGAAATTCTATAAAAACACAACCCTCCATACTAGGGTATGAACCAGAGTTCAAAAGTGACACCTGCTGGAGCTAACAGAGACCTACATACAGTCAGACTTCACATGATACATACTGCATTGCTCCTACACAGCTTTCCAGTAGTAGTAATCCTTCAGGGAGTCAGTCGTAATTTTTGTCTTACTTATGATTTAAGACACTTGTACACAGCTTGAGTAGTGAGGAAGTTTTCAGTTTTACAAGATTACAGGAAAATCATGGACCTATGATCTAACAACCCCTTTTGTTTTTTGATACTGAGCCTGTTATGCTTTTACAGACTCCAGAAAATAATCTGCAGATTATTAATAATGTCTTTGTTTGATTGCTTCTCCTAACCATGAAATTATTATTATTATTAGAGTAGGAATTTGTGGGACGTCTTGTGTGTGTACACAGACGTTCATCTCTGACTTTGTGAACATGTTTGCCACCTGCTGGACACCAGCTGTCACTATTTCTTTATATTTTTTACCTAAACCATTTCACTTCAGCCAAAGGTCAAAGGTCAGCTAGATAATGTAGGCAGGGATCACTGTGACAGGCATGTTTGTAATCACAACAACAACAACAACTGTTGTTGTTTCTCTTTCCATGATTCGGTTAGCCTTTTTTTTTAATGTCACCACACTGAAAATCATGGAAGGTTCTTGGATTCACAGTTCTTAAAGCTTTTATACCAGAACTTGTGTGGTAAGTGTTCTCTGTAACAAACAGGTTAAAACTACTTATTCTTCTGTGATTATTCTACCTGTGTGAGACCTGTCAGGTTCAGTTTTTACAGGAAGACATGTTCCATAAGCCGAGCTCCCTCCAGGTCGGGGGACAGGACTCTGGTCCCACTCTGGTCCAGCAGGATGGACAGGATGGCTCGGCTTAGATCAGATTGGTTCAGCTCAGAGCACAGAGAGGCCACATTAGTCCAAGTGTCAACTGAAGATCTGCAGTCCTCCAGCATCACCTCCTCCAAATTCTCTAAGAGGACCAAGACACACAGTGAGGTCAGAGGTCACCTCAGGTCAGGCGTTATGTTGGTTTGGTTTGTTTATTCTGAGTTTTCAAACTTTCTGCCTTTTGATGACTTTTAAAAAACAACTAACTCCATCAAAAGACTGAAATAACCATGAAAATGTTTCCATTAACACGTACAGTCTGTGTCCAACATATAGCGTACTGGGTGACGTGTTTCTGCATTGCATAAGATATAGGGACTGTTAGTAGTCGGTGGAGGCACAGAACCAGCTCCACAATGACAGCATCACTTTCAGCCTCATCTGTAGAATCCTCCATGTCTCAGCATAAGCTTTAAATAAAATCTAAATAAACAAATTACCAATAAATTACCAAACAGACAAAAAACAATAAAATTGCTACTACTGCCTTTGCACCTACTATAAATTTACATACAACAGCTAATGCACCTCGTCCTTTGCTGATGAAGCTGTTCAGGAGCTGTAGAGCTAACTCCTGCTGCTGAGGGTCAGCCAGTAAATGGGAACAGACCACGCCAGGCGACAACATGGCTGCCCGGCCCTGCTGAGGCTTTGTTAACAACTGGAGGAGAGTGAGGCTCCACGAGTGGCGCAGAATCCACAAACAGTCCTCTGAGACAGAGAGAAGTTCATACAACAACAAAAACCAAATCCGGTATTCTGCCAAACATAAGACATAGTGTGTTTTTACTATTCTAACAGGTATTTTAAAACATGTGCATTGTAAATAAGAAATGTTCATTTTGTGAGGTAATAACTGCAAACACACACACACACACACACACACACACACAGCAGCTGAAATGAAAATTTTGCAGCATTAAGATGAAACTTTATCTGCTCAGGATGCTCATGTTGCTGCTATTACTCATGTTCTGGGGACTGATCTCACACACACAAACACCGACCAGCAGTGAGGTCCTTGCAGTGGTTCATGAACTCAGCTGCACTGTGAATCAGACCTCTCCTGCACATGCTCAGTGCGGTCTTCTTGCTCAGCCCGCAGGTCTCGTAGATGGTGGTGGCCAGCGCCAAATACACGTCAGCAACGCTGGGGTTCTTCTGAGCATGCTCAGTAAGGATGTCACCCAGTTCCTCAGAGAAGGTCAGTCTGAGAGCATAAAGACAGTAAAAATCAGCAGAGATGATAAAACAGTTCACATTTGGAATATTTAAGGTGTTTACTTGTTCTGGGTGACAGCGTGGGTGAGGAGCTGTGAGGCGCCATGCTGCAGGGCACAGCGGACGACCTGCAGGGAGAGAGGAGCCGACAGCTCATCACCGGCCGGGGCAGTGATCAGCAGGGCTTGGGAGAAAAAGAGCAGGGGGGGGACGGACCCCGGGGGGCCCATCACACCTGGAAGGAGAAGAGAGAGAGAGAAGACGAGTGTTTAAAAAACTTTAAAAAACATTTAAGGAGGTGCAGATGTGCTGCTAAAGATATCTGAGCAATGTCCACAGACATCAGGTAGAAAACAACCCAGGACTCAGAGGTTCTGAGACTGAAAGTTTTTGTAAAACTGCACAAATCATACAAGCAGAGAGAGCGAGAGAGAGAGCTATCCAGATGTTTATATTCTATGAAGTTGTGGATGGATTTGCACTGAAACTGCAGGAATAAAGTCGAGTTAAAAGTTACGGCTCTTTAATGACTGTTGCTCTGGCTATTTGTTTGACATATTAGAGTCTCATCAACTAACTTATTAAATCCTGGTTTGACACAGTCCTGGTTTCCAGCGGCTTATTTAGTTGAATATACTTAAAATGTAAACATATCATTTTCTGCTATTGCACTGTGAAAACTTTATTGTGGGGAACATAAATGCACACATCTATCTGTGATACCCACCTTTAAACATGTCCATGGTGTTGATGCTCCTCATGACACCTCGAGGAGATCTGGCAGCGAGGAGAGCAGCTTCCTCATACTGAGCCAAATCAAAGAGCTCAATAAACCTGACAGAGAGAGGGGGAGAAAAGATTCAGAGAGTCTAAAGATGTCAGATAAACTCACCAGAACTCGTTTGTGAAGGCAGCACCTGTGCAGGTATTCTGTTAGGAACTTTGACTCATCGACTCCACTTGGCTCTTCATCCTCAAACAGCTCAGCGTTGATGCTGCTCCCGTTATCATCCTTCACTGCAGGAAAACCTTCACCTTCTTCTTCTTTATTTTAGGAAAATGAAATGTGTTACTCCAAGACAGACAACAACACCAACCTGACTGATGCCTTAATTTCTGCAACCAGGCTGCAGTTATCAGTCACTTAACATTTAATGCTAGAATCATGAAATAAAGCTTAAAACACTGCTGGAAATTATTAAAGATTTAGGACTGACACTTCCAGTATAACACACGATAACACAAGATATAAGACTATATTTAATGAAACTTTACAATTTTCACCCTGGATTCACACTCACCACTGGCCTGTTTAATGTTCTCCAGTGTGGAACCCAGGAGTCCCTCTAGAGGAACCTGTCGTCCCTGCTCCTCCCAGATGGACAGACAGCCACATACAAACCTCAGGCGCTTGTATCTGCAGACAGACAAACAAAAAATGATGAATAGATGATGTCGACCTTAAACCAGCAGCACTGTTTTAAAATGTAGATGGTTTTAATAGAGGGCTCTGTTCGACACCTTAATTACCTGCCTGCCTTGTTTTATTCAAATTATTTCCCACCAACTTTTTCATGTCTTTTTCTAAAAACAGATGGTTAAGTACACTGCCCATCCACAAAAAAAGAAACAAAAACCCACATTCTCATATATTTTGTTGCCTTAAATATAAATGCTTTAAATACGGCACACATTCACTGTAGCATTGTTTCAATAAGCTTCTATAATGTCACAACATTTATTTCCATCCAGAGTTGCATTAATTTTTCACCAAGCTCTTGTACTGATGATGGAGAGTCAGACGCTGCACAAAGTCTTCTCCAGCACATCCCAATGATTCTCATTGGGCTTAAGGTTTGGACTCTGTGGTGATCAATCCATGTGTGAAAATGAGGTGTCCTGCTCCCTGAACCACTCTTTCACAGTTTGAGCCCGATGAATCCTTGTATTATCATCTTGGAATATGTCCATGTCATCAGGGAAGAAAAAATCCATTAATGGAATAACCTGGTCATTCGGTATATTCAGGTAGTCAGCTGACCTCATTCTTTGAACACATAATGTTGCTGAACCTGGACCTGACCAACTGCAGCAACCCCAGATCATAGCACTACCCCCACAGGCTTGTACAGTAGGCACTAGACATGATGGGTGCATCACTTCACCCTCCTCTTACCCTGATGCTCCATCACTCTGGAACAGGGTAAATCTGGACTTATCAGACCACATGACCTTCTTCCAATGGACAGTTCTTAACCCAGTTTTAGTAGTTTCATCAATCTCCTCAGATGTTTTCTTTGCAGATTAACATCTTTTCCACGACCACAGGATGTGTCTTCAGACATGGTTGTCTGAAATGAGGAGCTACTCACTGCATCAGTTTGCGTTCAATAACTTGTTGACAGCTGAACAATAATGATCAATGCAGTAATTATCCAATGGGAGGCTCTGACCTATTAGCTTAGTTAAATCCAGGTGGGGACTGTTTTTTTGGACAAGCAGTGCATTTCTGAAACTCTCTGAAGTGTTGTGTTTTGCTCTTACAGGACTTTCAGATGGTCGTTCTCAGCCCTCAGCAGGCCTCTGAGCTGCTCGGCAGCCTGCAGCTTGGTGTCCAGCTCAGCTTTGACTTCCAGAAAGACAGAGTGACTCTTTCTGTCCAGTAAAGCAGCTCTCTGCGCCTGAAGATGCTTCAGGTGCCTGTCCAGAGCCTCGGCATGCTCTGACTCAGCCACTGTTAAACCTGGGACATAAGAAAGACGATACAGTGAGTATGACTGTCTGGCTGTCTTTGTAGTTGTTTGTAACTGTGCATGTATTTTAGGTAGAGCTGATGTCTTTATAAATGTTTCGCATCTGCATTATTCATTTGTTTTATGCCTTTTTGTAGTAGCATTTGTCTGTAGACATTATATTTCTCTCTGTAATCGTTTTGAATGTCTTCATAGATGTTTTGTGTCTCTTTGTTTTCTTATGTCATGCCTTTTTATTGCCAATCTGTGTCTCATTGTAGTTGTGTACCATGTTTTGTGTTTGTGGTCATTTTATTTCTTTGTAGTCAATTGACAGTCTCTTTATACAAAAGCCCTGGTGCCGCTCACGCAGTACCAGGTATCCATGTGCGCTGCTCCTTTAATGATCTTTGTCTCTTGATCTCCTCTTGAAGTTCTGCTGTTTGCCTGTGAAAACCAGAGATTCTGTAGAGAAACAAAGAGAAAGATGTGTTGTAAGGTATTTTACCAACATACTAACTAACTAATTTTAAATCTGAATTTAAAACTGATTTAACCAATGAGTCTGTGTTTCACTGGCTTTCCTTTGTGTTCAAATATACCATCTTTTAGTTTTAGACTAAAATATCCTCACTATCAAGGTCTTAATCTCTAACTCATCCTCACAAAGACAGGACAACAGCAGACGCACCGGTCTCTCAGCTGGGCGGCTCGTTTCTGGCAGGTTATCATTGATTTAGGATGTAATGTTAAAGACGTCAGAGATCGCTTTGTGGTTCTGGCTTCTTCCTCCCTCGTCTTCAGTTCCCTGATGGTATCATCATATTCAGACTTGATGGTCAACAGAAGTCTCTTATAGGCCGTCGATCGTGTTATCACCTGTCAGAAACAAGTGGAGAAAACAACAGGACAACAACAAAATCGGTTTTATGCTCTGATTCAGATTCAGGAAATAAAATACATCATCTTTTTGAAAAAATCCCCTGTGACACCTACAAACCAGATAAACACAAATTAAAGAAATAGTCTCTGAGTACTTTCACTGCTCTAGTGTTTAATCCAGTGAAGATTTAGCGACTGTCTCTTCGTCATCACTGTCATTTTTAGAGTCTTTGGTTTCATTTTCTTTCTCTTTGACCTCATTTTATGTCCACAGTTGTTTGTCGCTGCAGTTTGTTCATCTCTGTACTTCATCTCATTTTGTGTGACTTCAAATACATTTTGAGGCTCTTTCAGGTATTCTTTGCCTGTTTTACTGTGGTTTTGTTTCTTTTTGTGGCCACAGGTTTTCATTTAGTCGTCTTTGTGTTTCTGATTATTAAATACTTTTCCTTTCCAGACCTGGTTAAACACGGAGCGGTAGGTGATGTACCGGAGTTCGTCCGGTCCCTCCTCTGGACACTTCAGGTACCGTTTCTCATGTTCAATAAAGTCATGAAGAGACTGAAAAAACCTTTCTTCGCCTTCAGATATCAAAGTGTCGGCCGTGGTCTGCCTCTCTTCTGTTCTTGAACACGAACTGTTGGAACATTTTGATTTACTCATATTTTTATGCTAACTCCAGTTAGCTTCTCCTGTGACGCGGTTGTTATGGTTACGGTGAAAGGCTGCCTGGGAAACGTTTTTAATTTTTTTCTATTTTAATATAAACCGGATTCACTGTAGTTAAATTTTAAAATTTTTATTAACAAAAAACGAATATGTTGGTATAAAATAATCAAACAGTCGTTAAATAGAGACAGTTTCAGTGTTTTCGCTCAGGCAGCTCACCGGACACCTGCCCCGTGCACAGGGCTGCAGAAAACCCCGTGGCTCCGGCCGAAAGCCCTCTTCTCATGATCCGCCATTAGAGGGAAGCGGTGGTAAGATCGTGCTCTGTGTTTAAACCCAGAATTCTCTCAAATTAACGGCTCCAATGAGCAAGTTTAAGCACAAACAACGCATTTAAAGTATTTTATGTGTCTCCCGTGTAGGTGGATTGAACGCCAGGATGCAGATTTTCGTCAAAACCCTTACGGGGAAGACTATAACCCTCGAGGTGGGTGAGCCGGACTGTGATGGAGGGCTGCGGCGTTCAGTGGCTGCAGTTTTCCTGAGTGTTACTCACTTTTAGTCAAATAAGGCCGAAAAGCTAACTTAATATTATTAAACTGATGTTGAAGTTAACAACGGTTGTGCTGATAAATGTTCGGTGGTGTGGATATTATGTTGTGCCGTGCGTTATATTTGATGCTAAGTGGCTAAGCTAGCATCTCACTTCAGAGCCCCATAAACACGTGTGAAACAGCCGCGGCTCATGATCGATTTAACACTATAAAATGACACTGAATTAATAAGCCGACGTTGAATCTTCTTAACAAACACTTCGACTGAGCGACGTGGCCCGTTTGACCTGTTCTGTGTCCCGTTTCTTGCAGGTTGAGCCTTCAGATACCATTGAAAATGTCAAGGCCAAAATCCAGGACAAAGAGGGTGAGTGGATCAGCTGCTTTCTGATCAGTGGTTCAGGAAAACCGAAATCATAGATGACAGATGGTCTTACTTCGCCTCACCAAGAGTTTTTAAAGCAAAAGGTTCCAGGATCTGAAGTGAGGATGTGACACTTGGCTGTTTAACGTCACAGTAACGTTCAGTTACTACAGTACTAGAGTACAGTACTGCAGTACTATAGGTTCTTAGGCACCTGCACTAAAGGATTTTTAGCTCTTCATGTGTCCACTACCTTACAGGTGTGAAGCATTTCACCTTTAACCCTCACTGGTTAGATTTGACTTTTTATTAATGACTGTTTTCAGGTACGAACAGTTCAACATGTTTTGAATCAGGAAACGAACCACAGATGAGAAATGTTTGTTTCGCTGCAGATTATCGCTCACGATTCGTTGAATCAGTTTCAACAGTGCTCTTCTTGATGTCTAAGATAAGATATTCTTTATTGATCCCACATTGGGGAAATTCAATTGCTACAGCAGGTCAGTGCAAAAAGAACAACAGCAATGTGCAAAAAGAATGAGAGGGTGTGCAAAAATACAAAAGTAATAATAATATATAATAATATAATATAATAATGTCTGCAGTGTGAAGAAACTTTTCTCATCACTAACAAACGTTGAGGTTGTTGAATATTGAAAGATTAAAACGTTAAAGCTCAGCTCACCAGTTTGACACTGGCGATTGTAAGTTCAGGTACACAGTGTGGTCTAGATTCCGGTCCAGAGGTGGTCCTGATGCACTAGTCTTGTGTCTGCAGGTATCCCTCCTGATCAGCAGAGGTTGATCTTCGCTGGAAAGCAGCTGGAGGATGGACGGACACTGTCCGACTACAACATCCAGAAGGTGAGAAGGCAGGAAAAGACTGAACGCGTTCAGCCTCCACTTTGACTTAATGTTGACTTCAGTCCGTGTGTAGAGGTTTAATGACGCCACAACAAAGGACTGTCTGCTGGTTGTTGGAATGTCATCCTGGAAATCAGTTTTCCTCCAGAAAGATAAAGGAAAGAACAGGAACAGTCCAACACGTTGAGTTTGAACGGTATCGAAAACACAAGGTTCAGGTCTCCTGCTGCAGTTTAGAAGCTGCTTGTAAAAGCGAGATTTAAAAAAAAAACTTCATTTAAAAAGTTGTTAGATAAGAAAATGGTTAAAGACAGCTGGACTGTGGTTGTTCTGTGTAACAGGTTTGTGTTGGATATCTCTTCTTCTCTGCAGGAGTCCACCCTGCACTTGGTGCTGAGGCTGCGTGGTGGTGCCAAAAAGAGGAAGAAGAAGTCCTACACCACCCCCAAGAAGAACAAGCACAAGAGGAAGAAGGTCAAGCTCGCTGTGCTCAAATACTACAAGGTATCAACACCGGAGCCGCCAAACGGCCTTTTTACTGTCTGAGCTTGTTGAAGCATTTAAATCTGCAGTTTTATCGCTGAGCAGAAGCTAAAAGTAAAACGTTAGTTAAGGTTTTGTTTTTGCAGAAGTTACTTTTTACAACTTAAATTGTAAACGACTTAAACGTGACTTTGTCACATGGACATTCGGTATAATGCTCCTGTCTGAAGCCTCTAAATGACCAGTTTTGCTGCAGAAGCTTCAGTGTTGTCGTCTGATCTTCACAGGTGGACGAGAACGGAAAAATCCACCGGCTGAGACGCGAGTGTCCGGCTGACGAGTGCGGCGCCGGCGTCTTCATGGCGAGCCACTTCGACCGTCACTACTGCGGGAAGTGCTGCCTCACCTACTGCTTCAACAAACGCGAGGACAAGTAGACAGGGCGAGAAAAATAAAGACGAAAACCTTTGACACCACTCAGAGGCTCCGTGTTTTGTGTGATTCACTGAACTTTACTGACGAAGGTGAAAGGTTTTAGTATTTCTGATAAATGGTTTTAACAGAATAGTTTTTAATGTGATGTCACCTGATAAAATCAGTAACAAATTTCATTGAATTAGTCTGAAACTGACCTTTTGAGACTAAAGGTGTTGTATAAACAGTTCAAACGTCTCAAAGTCAAAACTTTTTCTGTAAATTTGTTTAGTTGAAATACGAAAATGTTCAACGATTTTAAAGTTAAGTCAAAAACCGACTTTTAAAGATGTAAATAAAACACCGATAAAATGTTTTACCAGTGAGCTGCAACAAACAAATGATCAGGTTTGTAGTTCTGATCTTTTATTTTAAATGAAGTTTGGGTTTTTTAGGAAATTCTCCATTTCGATTAAGATTTGGAGCTGAGTGATCAGTTTTTGAAACACTTAGATGATTTAAATCAACAGCTGCTGCTTTGCTCAAGTTATTATATTCTATATATGATGTCACTGAACCTACCTCAGTGTTCATTAGAGCATAAACATCTGAAATACTTGATCTTCCAATAATCCAGCTTTCTGTTCCCACCTGGTTCTGTGTTTGAGAGACAGTTTGTGCAGCAGGTGGCGCTCTGTTCACAACATCTGGAAACAGCAGCGTCAACAGCTGCACAGAGAAAATCAAACAGGAGTTTCCTGTGAGTCCACTGAACTACATGTTTTTACATGAATTGTAATGTGAAAGAATTTTTGGGGGGGAAATCAAAACTTAAGACTTGAATTTTCAAAAGACGAGAACTTGAAAAACTAAAATTACATTTAAAATACTTTAAATGTAATTCTTAAGTTTTAAAGCTGAAAACAGACTTAAAAGAAGAAGCTGCTGAAACGTTGAATTAAATCATCTGTGTGGTCTTAATTCAAACAGCAGAGGACGCGTCAGCTTGTTTACTAAAATAAGGTCATTTACTTCAAAATCGTTACATTGGACAGATGAATACAGAGTTTCTAAACTCAAGGCACCGAACAGATGCTGTACAAAACAAGAACAGAGCAACAGGAGAGATTTACACGTTATGATTATTCTGATACTGAGCTTCATTACAGAGAAAAACACTAAGTTACTGCACTTAAATAGCTACTGAACGGTTAGCTTCACACACACACACACACACTCTCACACACACTCTCACACACACACACACTCACACACACTCACACACACACTCACACACACACACTCACACACACACACACGTGCACGTCGTCCTGCTGCTGCTTTAACAACACAGTTAAAGGAACAGTCCCACATTTCTGTGTAGTTTAGCTCAGAGACTGGAAGCAGCAGCTTCTCTTCAAAAACACAATCATAGCACTCCAACATGTTGCTAGGCTAGGCTAACAGTCTCCCCCTGCTTCCAGTCTATGTGCTAAGCTACGCTAAACACCTCTGGGACCCATTTACACAAATACTCTGAAGACAACAGCAATAATTTCTTAATTATGTTTAAAGGTTCAGTTTGTTCTGATGCTGCACAACGACGAGACTGAGACTTTTATTTTGGAAGAACGATGAACCTCAGTGGGCACAGCTGAAGACCACAGTTCACATCCTGTCACAAATTCTCCTGCTGTTTAATATCTTTTCATTTCCATTTTGCAGTACTTGTACTTCACTGCAGTATTTCCTTCCGCTTTAAAGCTTTAACTATGTTTTTAAGATTTTAACTGTTTAATTATAAAGTCAAGTGAACGTTTACCAGATACTTTGCCAGGTTCACAGATGAACTGCTGCTACTGGATTATTGGAGCGTCACCTTTCGAATGATTGTACAGATGCTGCTTTTACATTTTGACTTTCTATCACAACACTGAGTTTTTTTTAAGTTTCATGTTTCTTCCTGTTTTCTTAGCGTCACTTTTCAGAATAAAAGCTCTAAAAAGACGATGTCCAGAAACACAGAAGCTTTCAGCAGATGTTTGTGACCTCTGTGAGGTGGTGGAGACCCAACACAGAGCTGAAAGAAGCATCATCATGTTCTAAAAGCAGCTGATATCGCTGCTCGTTTCTGCAGAAAACAATCATTTAAATCACTAACAGCAGGTTTAAAGTCGACACTGAAGTTTGAGGCCGTTTCTCAGTCTTGTCTCTAATCAGTAAATTAGTCATTAACCTCGTGTTCAGCTCTGGAGTCTTTCGCCTTCACCCACTGAGGTTTAACTTGTCCAGAGCAGCTTCACGTCTTTCTAACTGCTGCACAGTCTCCTGACGAGCAGATCCCCATTCAGACAGACAGACAGACAGACAGACAGGACGGTAGACGTCTCCGCAGTGACTCCAGAATCTCCGGCCGGTCAGCACCACTGCAGCATAGTGTTCTGGGTTTTAATCTTCTTATGAGGAGGCACGGCATCTAACGATAGCATTTATTTACACATCAAAATTCATTCATTAAAAATTCATATTATAATAGTACCTTAATTTTATTATAACTCTACTGTAGGGGTGGAGATATATTTCAGTATGGCAGGAGAGCTCAGTCCTGAAGAGGAAATAAAAACAGTAAAAACTGGCATTTGTAGCGTTTTGCAGAAGTGGTGCGTCCTTATTACAGAAAGTCCATTCAGCACCCCCACCCTCCCTTCTTCCCCCGTCCACAGGAAGTCACCGTAGAACTTAGAGTCTTGTTTGGCTTTCACAGAAAGCGTCAGACAACAGAAAGAGGAGGAAGAGGAGGAGGAGGAAGGACTCCGTGTCTGTTTCCAGCTGACAGACTGAAGACGGAAGAGGAGGAGACGCACAGTTCAGCCCTGAGTTGGGTCCTTTTTATCTCCCAGCTTCTCGTCCTCTTCCTCATCCTGATGAAGGGTGAAGCCCAGATCTGGTCCGAATTGATCCAGGTCCAGGTAACGTGGTGAATCTGGCAGCGCAGGTGGGGAACGAGGCGGACGAGGACGGTCAAATCTTGATGTCCTGGGACTCCACCATCTTGGCGAGTGTCTTCTTGACTCTGAGGATGGTGAGGCGGGAGGCCGGGTTGTGGGCCCAGCACTCCGACATCAGCTTTAGCATGGCCCGGAGGCACTGCAGAAACACACACACACACACACACAAAATCAGGTTTCTGCAGAAATCGAACACGTCCAGGTCTTGTTCAGTTTAATTCATGAACAGATTCGAGAAGAGAACCCCAGACAATATCTCACCTCGTCGCTGTTCCAGCGGTTGGACACTGTGGGCCGAAGTCCTTTAACACACACCACCTCCAACATGTCTTCGTAGGAGGGGTCCGAGGGCACCATCTCGTAGTACGGCAGCTGGTAGTCCTCCACGATACCTGAGCAGAGAGACAAGAGCAGAGTGAGTTACACTGTGATAGAAATGATTAACACTACAAATAAAGTGACAAAGGTTAGAAGGTTAGAGTGAGTCTCCAGAAACCACTGTATGTGAAAAGAGTGTGTGTGTGTGTGTGTGTGCGTGTGTGTGTGCGTGTGTACATGTATGTGCGTCTTTACCTCCGGTGATGCAGCGTCTCGCCATCTCCCAGATGACGAGGCCGTAGCTGTACATGTCGGCCATGATATAAGCCTGGAAGTGGTTCTTATTGAGACTCTCGTCCAGAACCTCGGGGGCCATGTAGCGCCTCGTTCCGACCCGGGTGCTCAGAGGGATGTCCACTTCGTTAGTGTCGCTATGCCAACCCAAATGTGAGTACAATCATTTTTTTAATCAGTATGTTCATAGAGAAAAAACGTCTCTGAGCTCAACTTCAAAAGTTTTTTGTGTTCAAACCATCAACACATTCAGTTGACTTTGATATAAAAGACGTTTATCAAAATAAATATATCATGTTGCTAGATGTAAAGTAGAGGTCCGACTTGATGCATTTTAAAATGTACAGTTGTGTTGTTAAATCTAAACATTACAGCTACAGAAAAGCGTCAAATCTTCAAAGTTCAGCGTTTTTACCTGGGAAACAGTCAAAAGTACAATAACACACTCGTGGAAGCGTACCTGTTGAACTTGACGGCAAGGCCGAGGTCAGCGATGCAGCAGGTCCCGTTCTTCTTGATTAGGATGTTCTTGCTCTTCAGGTCTCGATGGGCGATGGCGGGTTTTCCCTGCGTGCCGTAGATCTCGGTGTGTAGGTGACAGAGGCCGCAGGCGGCAGAGTAGGCGAGTCGCAGCAGGGCCTGTGTGTCCAGCGTGGTAAGCTTCAGGTAGTCGTACAGAGAGCCGTTCTCGTGATAGTCGGTGATAAGGAAGAGCTGCGTGAAGGCGCCGGTACCTTTAATGTCAGCTGCGATGAAGCCTGGAGAAAGAAAAGAGGGATGACTGACAGCTCAGGTCTGACGAGCTGCTGAAACTGAAACTGAAGGTGAAACAACCTCAGAACAAGAAGCAGCGACAGCACAGTAACGAGCTGACAGGAAGAAACCCGGCACCCACGGGTTGGATTTCGTAAATCTCTAACATCCAGCTCACAGCTTGTTGGAGGAGTGTAAATGAATCATTACATCCCTGCAGAGCGCTGACTGTTAATCTGCCTCTCATCAGTCAGACGACGCTCTCGGCCATTAGTTTCAATCTGATACCGATCGTCTGATGCTCAGAGCGCTAAGACAAAGTTTTCATTCAGCTGCCAATGTCCAAACTGTCTTAAAATAACAGTGAGGGCCGACATGAGGATCAAAATAAGGTTTGTTGCTCTAATCATTCACACTGGACATAAACTTCCAGCAGTTTGAGTGACGTTATAAATTAAAGAGGAAATGTCTACATTACATTTCTTTTACTGGCTTCCATTACAGACTTATGATTGTAAACTTTAGATAGTTGTTGTGAAGGACAAAGATTTTAGATTTCGTTCATCATCTCTGAACAAATCTCTACAGTAACAAAATTCAGAATCTTAATAACAGTTCCTGTTTTAAAAAGTGGAGGTTGTCAAGGAAACAGTTGCAATTAAAAAGTGATATTTTGATTAGAACAACTGCTGAATTAATGTGAGTGACAGATGACTGAGGTTGGTACCGAGGATGTTCTCGTGTCTCATCAGCACCGTCTGATAGATCTCCGTCTCTCTGAACCAGCTGGCTTCCTCTCGGGTGAAGAAGACTTTGACGGCCACTTTCTCTCCCCTCCAACGGCCCAGCCACACCTCTCCGTACCGACCTTTACCGATCTGACGCACCATCTGGATCTGCTTGGCGATCGTCCGCTGCACCTGCAGGAGAATCACAGTGAGGGAGGAGGTTTCATGATGAGCAGTTTCATTAAATCTGTTAAATGTATTAAATATCAAACAGGGGAAGACAGACTGCAGACAAACGTCTTTGAAACAAACATCCCTACATCTGTCTGACTTGTTAAATATGACTAGATATAACGTATGAGGTTCTGGTACTAAAATTAATTGGATTGCTGGAGATGTGTCACTCACCACAAACGACAAGTATAAATAAGTACAACAATTCAAGCAAATAAAAATGTGTTGGAGGGTTCAGATTAGAACCAGGTTTAGGACAGTTTGGGTTTAAGTTGTGATATATTCATGTGTCTTCTGGGTGCAGTACTGTTCTTACCAGCAGGGGGAGCCCTGAGCCGCTGCCTGAGCTCTGTGATTGGTGAATAAGGTCTTTGAGAGACTCTCCTGCAGGAATGAAGACTTCCTGCTCCAGGTCCTTGTGATACCGCTGACGCTCAGCTTGCCACTTATACCTGGACACACACACACAGAATTATATTTCTCACCACAGAAAAACACGGGCGAGCAGATGTATTGAAGACCTTAACGCAAAGGTGAAATCTTACCTGTAGTAACAGACCACCGTGACACAGATGAGCGTGCAGCAGCAGACCGTCATAGAGATGAGGAAAGCCAGCCAGTGGGGGCTGCCTTCTGGAAATGTAAGTAATGCCGGTTAACTTTCACCTGAAAAAACACCTGAATCTCTGAGCTGTGGTCAGTAAAACGTTACCGGCAGGAGCCACAGGGGGGAGGGTCGGCTGCAGGTCTCTGTTGCAGAAGTCCGTGTTGCAGCACTCTATCGTCCTCCTGGTCTGAGCTTTGGGAGAGTCCTGTCAATCAAACCAAACATCTAATCACACTACATGAAAATACTAAACATATGAATGGATGATCCTCCTGTCGCCGCCTCTGTCTGTGGACCGTCACTCACTTTGACCAGCAGACGACAGAGGGCAGCAACCCGACACTCTGTGTGAGTGCGACTGTTCATACATGTAACATACATGTGTGTGTGTGTGTGTCTGTGTGTACCTTGCACTGGAAGTGTGAGCCTTCATACTTCATGCAGCCGGAGGTGAGGATGGCCTCTCCCTGCTCATCCTCCTCGATGATGGCGAAACACTGACCGTTAGTTCTGTAGAGACAGCCGCACAGATTCACATGTTAGTAAGAGATTTCAGTGTGATGGTGATTCAGGGTTACAGATGGTGATTCTACTGTGGCTCTACTCACTGGCAGGTGTTGTTCGTGGCGTCGTCAGGACAGTGTCCGGAGCAGTAGCAGCTGAGGAATCGAGCAGCATCCTCAGGTGCGATGGTAGAGTCCTCACCGGGCCGCCGAGCCTCGTGTTTCACCCCCGTCCCCTGCAAGACGTGGTCCGGGTTCTGACCTGCACCTGGATGGAGAATCACAAACCGAGTCAGAACCAGATGGAGAAGCAGGATTCCAGGTGGTAACAGAACTGGCTTTCAGGGTCAAATGTCATGTGACCGCCTGGTTTAACAGTGTCCACAGAGCTCAGTCTTCACCGTGCACATTTACTCAGTCCTCAGGTCGTTTTGGAAAATTTTCATTAGGGGGAGAAAAGGCTGGTTTTGGTTTTGACCAAGTCCAAAATGGAAACAAAACCAATGTGAATTGGGTTTAGAGTAGACGTAGCCTCTGGTGACTCTAGTTCTGAGTGACTGACAGTGGCTCTGATTTGTTTCTGCAGCTCTTTCTTGTTTTTTTCTGTCCCAAGTCCACGAAGGCGACAGAGTGGAGCTTGGGGAAGATTTATCAGCGACTCCTTCTGTAGGTGAAACATTCCTCCTCTATCAGCAGGAGAACAGACTGTGTGGGGGCAGGAGGAGGAGGGAGGAAAGATGCAGCATATATGGACCGAGGTCAGAGGTCAGCTATGGTGATTAGCTTTGTTGGCCCACCTTTCACTCTTACTGGTTTCAGCTCATTAATTGTCGTCTTATAATGTAAATTGTTCTTTCGTCATTTATCATCATTATTTCCGCCTCTCGTGACAAAGACATTTTTCTTTTCTTTCCACGTTTGATTTAATTTCAAACCGTTTTTTAATCCTCTCATTTTTCATCCATTTCGTCACATGGAGCCTATGAGTCTCCTCAACATACGTAATTTTCTGTTTCCCTCTCACATTAACCTTAGATTTACATTTCAGGCAAATAATAAAAAATTACATTATTGTAAGAAACCTTCCAATACTGGGCATGAAATGGTTGGATTGGAGGTTAAAGCTGCAACTAACAGAATACAACATTTCCCAGAGCTTGAAGACACAGGTCTAAATCTACCACAAAGCCAAATATATTCAATTTACAGTGATGAGCTATTGACCAAATGTGCTAATCCTTATTAATTCAGCAAGAGAGGGAGAAATATCTTTAGAGAGTGTTGATCAGGACAGCAGAGAGGTAATGAGGTCAGACAGGGAGGAATCCGTCCAACTTTCCTGCCAAATGTCAGACATAGATGTGAGAGGTTTCGACTTGTGACCTTGCCTCAACTGCAGCGCACTCCAAACATCTTTAATTGGGACCTTTTGCACGAACATTCATAGATTTTTGAGATCAACTGTTCCTCTCTAAAAACACATTAGTATATTGTACTTCCATCACTTTACATATCTGAGCTTTAGTTACTATGCAGATGTAGATTGTTTGTCATACTTGTACTGCAGTACTTTTTCAGCCATGTATGTGTACTATTAGTCGAGTATTGACCTGGAGTACTTCTGCCTTTGTGTGCAGACTTCACTTTAGTGCATTTTACACTCTGTCGTCCATTATGTGCTGATTTCAAGGTCTTTTTGGAACTTACATGTATTCTTGTTGTTTTTGGGGATGTGTGACTAAGAAACCTGAGCTGTGTTTTAGGAAAAGAAGCTTTAATGTGGTCGAGTTTATTTGTCGATCAAAGTTTTCCGTTTGTAACTTAAGACTGTTTATGCTCATGTTTAAATCTGATTATTTCACAGATGTAACAGTATTTATGGCATCTTCTGAGTACAACATGAAGCTGAACTGCCTTTTTCTGTTTATCTCCATTCCTTCTCTAATCCCTCGTTTTTCTCTTTTCTTTCACCCATCCTGCAGGATTGTGCCTCTCCTAATACCAACGTTGTTGTTTTTTTTAAATCTTTTACATCAGGTTTATCTCGTGTTTTTCTTCCCTTTACTCCTCTCATCTCTGTGGCTCAGAGTGAAAACACTCAGGCGAACAACGTGCATGCTGTCACGTCTGGGCACAAACTACCTGCACACCTACACATTAAACTGCTTGGTCCCAACAGCAACAGTGTGTGTCTGCCTGTACTTGGCACCTTGTGTTTATCTCCCTGCTTTCTAACACCATGTCAGGCACCTTCCTTGGTCGTGGCAGAGCTCAGTGGATCCACAGCAGAATCTAACAGACTCCACTTGAGGTCCACCGACAGACGGAGGCTGGAGCAGCTCTGCGGACTCAATGCTGTTATAAATGAGCGTTAAGCATAACTCAGCTTCCACAGAGGAGATGTTTCACACATCATACATGATGTACCTGCTCAGATTGTACCTGAGCAGGTACAATAGGTGACACTAACAGATTCTTACTCACACATGTTATGGACCAGCAAGTCTTCCCGGTCAAACACAATAAGGATGTGGTGAATCCATCAAAATGTTTATTATATTTATTATATTCTGTGCCCTTAAGTTAAAATCTCCATTATAGTTCCGTAGTAGATTCTACTAGGTTTAATAGGTTTATGGCTCATACTGCATTTGCTGGAGGACAGATGCACAATAATGTCTGTATCTTCCAGCCACCTGCAGCTTTATATTACTCATCTTTCCATTCTTGTTCTGCTTTCATTGTAAAATCAGAAAAAGTAAAGAAGTATTAATTTCTCTAAATGTTGTTTAATTATTGGAACTGGCTCTACACAAACCGGACCAGGGATCTGAATCAACGGTCAGCATCGGTCCTTATAGCAGCCGATTCTCTGACCCCCCCCTCGTGAGCAGAGAAACCAGAGGTTCTGGTCGAGTGGGAAGTCTGATAAAACCTACAGTGCGAGTCAGCACAGATCTGTTTTCCACTCTGATAAAGAGCTGTTGAGGTTGAAACCAGTTGATGTGTTAACAAATCGACCAAACTAAATAAAGGCTTTTCTCCATCACCTGTCATCACATGATGCTTCAAGAGCACCTTAAGGCTTTCTGGATTCACAGGTGTGTCCCAGTGACCACTAATCAGACATCAGATCAAGAAAACGTCAGTGTTTGGTCAGTGTTTAAACAAAAAAAAACAAAAAAACAACAACAAAAAAAAGCAGCTTACAACAGGCTTTTTTACACCTTCAGCTTGAACACGTGCAGGTTTAAATTGCGTAAATGCAAAACATGAAAAACTCAGCAATTATATCATCACTGTCTAGACCTGAAAACCTCACAAACAATTCCTCGTCGTCCCACCTCCCTCTCAAACTCTGATGGCTCTGATTGGCTAAGAGGTTATGACCGACTGGAGTGAGGAGGAAGGAGTAGTAAAGGCACAGTGGGTGTGTTGAGGCTGGAAATGGCTGCTCTGGTTCTGTGTCTCCATCCACATGTGTGCTTAATTGTGGCAGCAGTCAAAGTGGAGACTGAGGTCTGGCAGAGAGGACGCTGGGTAATCAGACTCCCTCCATGTACTCTTAAAGTCGCAGTGCTGCTTCAGACCTTCACACTGTTTATTTACATCCAGCAATGTGAGGATCCAGCAGCAGCAGCTGTCTGATACAGCCGTCTGATCTGCAGCCAAACGGCCTTCAGCCCCCGTCCGCTCTCATCTAAACATCTGACCGTTCGCAGAAGCAGTGAAAGTGGGTATTCAGTTTGAGGACGAAACAGTCGGTGTGGTCTGTCGACATAAAGTTAGCTACTCTGCTGTCGTGCAGAGAAACTTTACGACCATGAGCCAACAGTGAGTCACTGTCTGTGTGTTTGAATGCTGGTATTAAGCCTCTTTGTTTCTGGGTGAATTTTAATGTATCTGTAACATTTTATTCAACAAAACTCATCAGAATACGACCTACAGTCAGGTAAAAGCAGGGACACACCTGAAGACTTCCAGAGACTCACAAAGACTAGTTCACACCATTTTCACCAACAAACACTGATTAACAATCTGATATGTAGGTGTTCACCTGTCACATCTTTGCCTGGAGTAACAGCTGCAGGTGGAAATGTTTTCTTGTTTTTTCTATGGACAAATGGGTAAAAACAGACTGAAGAGCACTTGTTTTATATCTCGCCATGTTCCCACAGCTTCTGTGTACTGGTAATGTTCAGTTTTGGGGTTGGTCAGTGGTCTGCAGACAATTAATGAGTCACTGTCTGCAAATGTGTTTTGACAATGAAATAAAAAACTTACATTCAAATAAATATAATCAGCAGCTATTTGTATTTTTAAAAATAACAGAATCACTATATATTGGTTATTAGATTTAATGACTTCAACACCAAGTAGGGAGAAAACACGTTACGTATAGAGTAGTTTAATTCTTTCTCTGTTTAGCAAGAAGGAATGTGGGAGAGCTGCTGCTGAGAACAGGCTCGAGAGCGCTCGTTTTAGCTGCTGCCATGTCCCAGTCGCTGCTGAGTAACATTGAAGTGGACGCTCAGTTTTGGATTTTTCCAGTCTGTGTGGTCTGCAGACAAAATTAGTCGCTCTGCCCTCATGCAGAGAAACTTAACGACTCCAACTTAGTCAACAATGACTCACTGTCTGCAAATATGCAGAATAATAAAGATGATATGATCAACTGAAACCCACACTGCAGTAAAAAGAAATCAAATATGCTAAATAAAAACTAACATGCAGATAAAAGTGGAACACACTGGTTTAATGAACATAAGAGACAACAAAAACTCTACACAGGAAAAGTACTGAAGTCCTGCAGAGGTACATAAATTGTGTAAACTGTTATTTTCTGCTGCCTCAATTTCTAAAGGCTCTTCATGTGTTTAGTACATAAAAAAAAAAAAAAAAAACAAGCAGTCAGAGATTTACTAGAGA
Organism: Anabas testudineus; assembly: GCF_900324465.2. Lineage (NCBI taxonomy): Eukaryota > Metazoa > Chordata > Actinopteri > Anabantiformes > Anabantidae > Anabas > Anabas testudineus. The sequence goes on from NC_046624.1 coordinate 20,978,943, forward strand.
TATTTATTACGGCTCAGCACCAGCGTCACTCATGGCCAGGTTTTATGTTATCAGGTTGGTTGTCCTGAGACATCTGTCTCATTGTAAACACAATATCAATGAACTGACTGGAGTTAGGATATTGTTGGTCAGTAAGGGAGGGCCTTTGAGAGAAAACAAATACTCTGAACTGGACTGATGTTCTGAACAGACAATCCTTCATGTAACTCAGTTTTAGGTCTGCAGGGAATAACTGATACACCACATGAGCGACGCCTGCTGCTACAAAAACACGGCTGCTCCTCCAAACAGAGACCGATAACAGGAGAAAGGAGGGAGGAGAGAGAGGACGGATCGAGCACTCTCCCAAGAATGATCAGTGTCACCTCCCTGACTGTCCTCCTCTGCTCCCTCATTAGACCTTGGAAACGGGATGTAAAGAAAGAACAAGTAAACGAGACAGCTAGAGAGAAAACAAAAGGAGGGAGGATCAAACTGCCTCTCAGGGTCAAGATGTTCCAACAATCCTTTTAACTTAATCAAAGCTAAAGTCTTCACAGTCTCTGAAATGAATAATAATAGTCTTCATCCTTTGGAGTTCTCTTTTGAAAAAATAATAAGTTCAGATTTCTCGTAATGCAGCTTTTGAAGAACAACGGAGGTTTATGGAACATAACAATGAGCTAAATCAGGATCTGGATTCAAAGAGCGAGTTGACATAATTCATCATTGGTTGTAGGAGATCACCGGCCTCATGCTTTCAGCCTGTCGTATATTATGCAGGACTGAACGTAACCAACTTCAGTTATGTTGCTCACAGAATTCACATTAGTCAGTAGCAGCTGAAACAAGCTGCTGCTAGAGGCTTCTGTCGTTTCAACTGGTGAGAGCAACAGTTAGCAAAGCTGCAACCTGTCTGTGTGTAAAATAATGTGCAGAGAGAATCAACCTAAAGCATAAAAAAGTGGAATTTCTGCCTCCACGTGCGTCAGTGCAGAAATATTTGCTGATAATTATAATAAAACAGGCTGTGCAGAAACAACAACTCATTCCAGTTCCTCTGCTGTTTGCTTTCCACTTTTACAACCCAAATCTTTTTCATTAAAGCCAAATGACATCTCTCCTCCATCAACTTCCTCCCGGAGATGTTTGCTCGGCCACCCCTGTGTTGCCGTGGCAACAGCAGGCAGCCAAAAAGCCTCACAGTGAAGTAATTAACAACCCCATGCTCGTTAAGATGTCAAACCGACCAGACAGCAGAGCAGAGTAGTGAATTAAACCAGCCGGACGCGACACCTTCTCTCTACAGTTTATTTTTTCATCTCTGATGTTCAGTTCGTATCAGATTGATATCAACATATTAAACACATCAATACCTTACCAAACCTTTCACACTGAACTGGTGACTGCCAACATCAACACAAAGTAAGGTGTGTTTAGGGACGTAAAATTTAAGACACGCAGCAGGTAAAAGGCAGAGATGCTACTTTATTCAGGAGATGAAATTATTTATGATCTCCAAGTTTTCATGTTAGGAACTTGAAAATATGCACTATATGTTCAGATTTGTTCATTAACCAATTACTGAATGACAAAATATATTGGTTTTGATAATCGAATAATTTTTATTATTGGCTGATTTTTGTGCAAGTATTTTAAGTTATTCTTTTGGTCCAGCCTCTCTATCTCTATCTCTGGAGTAAAATGAAGTCTGCTCTGTGAAACATGCAGCCATCATGTGATTTCAGCCTCGTCTTGCTGTGACTGTCTGTGACAGAAAAAGTCCAGAGAGCGGAAATGAACACTGTTTCAAAGGGTGAATATGTCTCCAGAGGGACTGAGGAATATTTCCGGAGAACAATGGCTGTTTGGAGCTTTTAGCGCTGCCGACAGCTCGTACACTGCCATACAGGAAATGGTTAATGTGCAGAGAGGAAGTGAGAGCGGCAACAATCAGTTCAACAGCTTCCTGCAGGGAGGAGAGTGAGAGTTGACTGAAGCTGATAGCTGTTGAGAGCAGGAACATTTTATTAAATGCTGTGTTGAAACTGAGATGCTGGTGTTTTCTGAGATCATTTTACTATAAAATGACAAAAAGGTATGAGAAATTATTTATGAAAAATTATATTGATCCCCTTGGGGAGTGCACATGGCACAACAACAGGGCTTCTGTGTCTTGCTCAAGAAGATGGGACTTGAACCACTGGCCCCTGTGGTTCATGAACAGCTGCTCTACCAACTGACCACTCTAGACTCTAATCTTATTTAGTAACAATTCTTTTCCTACTGAAAGTGCTGACAGCGAATAAAAACAGTCAATTTGTGGTGCAGACACTAAACAATGTTCCTCATGCTGAGGAACCGAAGCCAAGTCAACAGACGGAGGTCGAGATGTGAACATCACAGTGGAAAAATAGTTTGATAAGACAGAAAGTCTCTCCCTTTCCTCCACAGATTAGTTTGTGTGTGTGTATGTGTGTGTACGTGTCACAGATATCAAAGAGTCAGAGCTGATCACAGCACCGCCCTGCTCTTATCCTGCTGTGTGTGTGTAGGTCAGCGATTGGCAGGTCAGAAGGTGACCTTTCTCATGTTCAGAGCTCTGGTTTAATCACTCCACACTCAGCACTGAACTGCACTAATGCTGAGGCAGTTCATCTGGATTCCAACACAGTGAATCCAGGGAAGGAAAGTTTAAACTTTTAGTAAATGTAATAACAGTAATATAGTAAAAAGCCAGTTGCTCACAATGAATGATAATAATGGAATACTTTATTGATCCCCTGAGTGAAGGACCTGCTCTGTTCACACATGAGCTCGGTGAGACTTTGAACGTCTGTGTAAAGTCTGTTTAATGTCTGGTCCACCGGCTTCAGAAATTTGCATTCTCATATACAGATTCTGTGGGTAATGTCTAAATAAGATCAGAAGCAACAATCTGTATTTAATGTAAAGAAAACGAGGAGTGCCATCTTCAATTCCCTGAAGATGGCACTCCTCTCATCGTCTTAGGTGATCTCAACATCCACCTCAACAAACCACAGGTATCTGACGTGCTCGCTCTTCTGAACACGTTTGACCTTAGACTAGTCTCAACTCCTCCAACTCATAAAGCTGGCAACAACCTGGACCTCGTTCTGATCCGAAATTGCACTGTGGACGACATCTCTGTCACTCCTCTGCATTTGTAGGATCACTTCTTCATTCAGCTCACAGTCTTCATCTCTAGACTGTCTCATTCTTCCACTGCATTGGAAACATTCCACCACAACCTCAGATCTCTCAAACCAGAGCAGTTTTCTTCCCTGGTTTCTGCAGCGCTGCCCTCATCACAGGTTTTATCCACCTACGACACAGATGCAGCCACGGACATGCTCTGCGATACTCTTTCGTTCTGCCTGGATAGTCTGTGCCCGACATCTACTAGACCTGCTCGTCCTTCAGCTTCCAACTCGTGGCTCACTGACCAGATCCGTGAACAACGCACTGTGCTCAGGAGTGCTGAGAGGAAGTGGCGCAAATCCAAGTCTCAACCTGCTCTAACTGATTATCAGGATTTGCTTCAATCTTTCTCTTACAGTGTCACCAGGGCGAAGACTGAATACTACCAGGACAAGCTCAGCAACACCACAGACACCAGAAAGCAGTTCTCAACTTTCAAATCTCTACTCTATCCACCCCCACCTCCACCACCCACCTGTCTCACAGCTGACGACTTTACCTCCTTTTTTACCAACAAGGTGTCAGCTCCCAGTTCACTCCTCCTGACAATGACATTCTGCTTACTAAACCTGACGATGCATCTCACTTCACTTTTTCAACACTGTCAGAGGACGATGTATCCACCCTCCTCCTCTCCAATCGCCCGACCACCTGCTCTCTGGATCCGATCCCCTCTACTGTTCTTCAAGCTATCGCACCAACACTAATACCAGCCATTACACAGATCATCAATACCTCTGTCACAACAGGCACCTTTGCCACCTCATTCAAGCAGGCCCAGATTACTCCATTGTTGAAGAAGCCTTCTCTGGAGCCCTCCCTTGTGGAGAACTACAGACCGGTCTCTCTGAACGTGCAGCCTTCAATCAACTCTCTGAGTTTCTTTCCCTGAACAATCTCCTTGATGTCAATCAGTCTGGCTTCAAGAGTGGTCACTCCACAGAAACAGCACTTCTGACTGTTGTGGAATCCCTACGGGTGGCTAAAGCTACAGGTAACTCTTCTGTCCTTATTCTATTAGATCTATCTGCAGCCTTTGACACTGTGAACCATCAGATTCTCATGACTGCCCTCTCAGACCTGGGCATCTCTGGATCAGCTCTAGCCTGGCTTCGGTCATACTTGTCCGAACGAACCTTTAAGGTATCCTGGCAGGGGCGTGTCTCTGACTCTCATAACCTCTCCAGCGGTGTACCGCAGGGCTCAGTCCTTGGTCCTCTTCTTTTTTCAATCTATACTTCTTCTCTAGGCTCTATCAACCATTCTCATGGCTTTTCTTATCACTGCTATGCAGATGACACACAGCTCTTCCTGTCTTTTCCGCCGGATGACTCAACTGTCTCATCTCGCATCTCTGCCTACAAACCCAAAACTGAACTTCTAGTCTTCCCTGCCAGACCTTCAACTCAACAAAACATCAGCATTAACATTAGATCTGCGGTGATTGTCCCTACTAAGTCAGCCAGAAACCTGGGGGAACACATCGCCACAGTCGCTAGGTCGTGTAGATATGCCCTCCACAATATCAGAAAGATCAGACCCTATCTGACGGAGTACACAACCCAACTCATTGTACAGGCGTTGATCTTATCTTGCCTGGATTACTACAATGCACTACTGATGGGTTTACCGGCATCCACGACCAAACCCCTCCAGATGATCCAAAATGCGGCAGCACGCCTCATTTTTAATCAACCTAAAAGGTCTCATGTCACACCGCTCTTCAGATCTTTGCATTGGCTTCCTGTGGCTGCAAGGATCAAGTTCAAAGCTCTGTCTCTTGCCTACAGAGTGGTTAACTCCACAGCTCCATCTTATCTCAATTCAATCATTCAGGTTTACATCCCCTCCTGTCCACTGCGCTCGACCAGGGAACGTCGTCTGGTGGTACCAGCACCACACAGTCGACACCAAGGAAAACTGTTCAGCTCAGTGATCCCACGATGGTGGAATGAGCTGACTATCTCTGCACGCTCAGCCACCTCACTAGCAATCTTTAAAAAACTGCTGAAAACAGAACTCTTCCGCATCTTCCTTTGCACTAAAACTTTTCTACCCTTTCATTCTCACATTTCTTGAAACAAACACTTTTTTGATGATGACTAAATGTAAATGTAAAACGTGTAATTAGTTTATCTAGGATGAAAAAAACATTTCTGCTTATTAAATGAGTGAATTTCTTAAGCTTGAAACTATGTGCTGAATAAGTTTTATGTCTCCCTATAGATAAATCCCATTTATAGTTTATCTTACGCTACTAAAATCTGTCTTTTTAAAGAAAACACTAAAATGTGAATTTTGACTTACCGTCAGCTCTGAGGGTCAGCAGGAGAGACACAGTAATCACAGTCAAACAGAGGGAGAGAGCTGCCATCCTGCAGCTGGACTGGACTGAGACCCGACCGGAACTGTGCCCGGATCGGGCCGTGCTCTGTGATTATTGAACTAGTCCTGATAAAACTCCACAGAGGGAGTCAAAGAGGTTGGGAGGTGCTTGAGCTGGCCTGTGCAGACCCTGGTGATCAGTTGGATAATCAGGAAAGATGGAGAGGGGGGACAACAGGGTGGGGTGGAGGTTTGGAGGGTGATATCACAACTCCAGGTCCTCCTCTGTCTCACTGGCTCTTCGGGTCCAAAACCCTGGTGAAGAAAGAGACAAGATTTATTCATCAACTATTTAGGAAGGTTTTGATCCAAAGTAATGAACAGAAATCACAGCAACACACAAACACAATCTGAGAGGATGTTGTGTTAGTTTGTCACAGTTTCAGTGCACTGGTGAAACAAGACCGGTCTGTTAGTTTATTTCAAAGCAACCAAAAATATTTCATGCCACCCATCAGACATAGTTTTCAAGTTTTAAAATCTTTAATACACCAACAGCTTAAAAATACAAGTTCAACTACGGCTTTCCCTCTGGCCTCCTTGTCTTCAGTGCTCTGTGACCTCGTGACCCCTCCCAGTCCGGCGCTGGCCTCCAACAGTCTGACTAACTACCAAATTATTTGTCCAGGGATGTTTTGCAATTACAGACACTGGGCCTGTGCAGTTCTAATAATGACACGCTGCAATTAGTGGGCATCGAGAGGGATGGAAGGGTGAGCTGTGTGTGTCACTTTTCATTTGCCCCGGGGGGGGGGGGGGGGGGCAAAGGGGTCCGACCTGTGACCCACTTTTCACACATCTCTGGCCGAGAAGCCAGAACAAAGACACACACAGGACACTGCAGAGGCCAGTCAACGTGCAGCAGTGCACGTGAAAGAGGGGGAGCACGACCGGCTGTTTTCTCCCAGTAAGGTTAATTCCACACTCACTGCAGGTTTATGGTCTGTCAGAACTAGTTTATAACACATTGACAGTGCTTAATTTAAAACCAGTTCATATTTCAACAGCTCAAGAACCAGCTCGCAGCCAGGAAACTGGTTCCAGAGCAGCACCAACACTTTTGCTAGAATCAAGAACTACTTGCACCACGGGCTGGGGGTGAGATTTAGCTCAACTAAAAAAAATCTGTTTATCATAGGGAAGTAATAAAGTGATATATCTTTTATTTTTCATTTGGCTTTTTCATGTCAGGAGCAACTGTAAACATCACCTCACAATGCGTGCACAGCAGAAAAAGTTTTCCACTGCACAGAGCAGTAAAAAGCTCATGTTCTGCATCCGTTTCTTAATATGGGTCAATTTAAGGTGAAGTTAATAAAACTTCAGACAGTCCTAAAACCATACTGAAGGCAATTTCACTGCCACACCAGCCTGGCTGAAGAAGAGTCGGAGAAAGATGACGTGACACTAACAATAAATACATGTATTAGATTTTTACATCTATGTTTAAATGTAATGTTTAAAACACAAAGCCAGAAAAGTGAGAGGTGAAATACAAAACGCTTTCAAACTCTTTGAGCCATTTAGTAATAAATCTGATCATTGATCTGATAATTGAGAGAAAAAGTTGTTTTAGCAACAAGTCAGATGTGAATCAAACACCCATGATTTATGCCAGAAACCCGAACAAACAAAGGGTGGAGAATATGAGGAAAGCCAGAAGCAATTCAGCTGCAACAGACTCATCTATTCAGAAAGGTTTTGTTGATTTGTGCAGCCCTACACTTCAATATAGATGCCTCAAAAATCTTCCACAAAAAATAAATTAATAGGTTTATTTTTCCCTCATTTGTTTCTCTAGGTAGAAATACAGAATATTCTACAGGGTTCACAAATATTTAAGCACCACTGTATTAATATCTCAACAGCAATCTGATACTAATAACTGTAAAACTAACACTATTGCCTACAGTATTTAAAGTTCAAGAATCATTAATACCATAAATCACAAGTTATTTTTTAAAGAAACTGAATTCAGTGGTTGAGACTTGCCCAGGTCTGCAGTTACCCTGTTACAGATAAACATTTTCAAATCCAGAAGGAAGATAAGAAAGGTGTGTTAGCAACAGAGGAAAATAAGAGCAAATTGGCAGAACAGTAAGTGAAAGAAAAAGCCTGATACTGAGCCACAAAAACACTTGTGTAGTTGGCGTCACCGAGTCGATAACAGAAAGAGGAAGAATTTTCACCTCGCTGGCACAACAAAACCCTAAACTTTGTTTGCAGCTCTTCGCTCCATTTAGAGAGCGACAACAACAGCAGCAGCAGCTCTGTGAGATAACGTGTACAAAGACACATTCATACATCCAGACAGAGGCAAGACGAGGCAGGCTCAGGAAGGACTGTTTGTTGTGAACCCCCAAGACAGGAAGCATGCCTCCCCCTTCACACACACCCATCCTAAATCACCCAACACATGCATTTCCCTTTGAAAACACAAGGTAAGATGAGGTCAGGTACAATGAATGACTGACATGGAGACTCTGCATTATCATGTCTCACAGCTGAATTACGCAAAAAAAAAAAAAAAAAAAAAATCCTAAAATCTGTGACACAGGAGGCCAAAATAACCTGAATCAGAGTTCTCCAAACCCTGAATTCTCTAGGTCTAAGGTAACTCTCACTCTTCCTCCTCCTCCTCTTCAGCAGAGTCATGTTCAGACTTGTCTCTAAATTTTTGCTCTGCTTCTCTGACGCACAACAAACTGCTTCTTTTATTGCAGACACCTGGTCACCGACGTTCTTTAGATATCAGCTACTACACTTACAATGTTGGTACTTGAAAAGTGGTGAATCTGTCAGTTAATTGACTGTCTGAAGTCTGCAGAAGTACATTTATTAAAAAAATGACAAAACAAGCAAAAAGACAACGTGCATGTACCCAAACTTTACTTTAATTATTTCTTTCAAATTTATGTTGTGACCTTTTGCAAGGTTCCGTGCCTCAGGTTAGAATCCAGAGCACTAAAATAAACTGTACATGAGGTACTGTATTTTCCGCACTATAAGGCGCACCTTCAATGAATGGCCTATTTTAAAACTTTTTTCATATATAAGGCGACACCGCATTATAAGGCGCATAGAATATGTGGCATAGATGCTACAGTAGAGGCTGGCGTTAGTTATGCAACATTAAATGGAGCTGCGCTAAAGGAAATGTCAACAAAACAGTCAGAGTTTCAGGAGTTAATAGGACCCATAATAAGGCCGAAGCAACCTACTCAGTTCAGTGTGTTTATTGCGGCACACAAACAAAACTACAGCGCAAGCATCAGCTGAGCAGTCTTTTCTTTAGAAAAACACAAAAGGAGTCAATATTAATACCTGGTGAAATCAAAGTCCTTGAAACATAGATAATCCAAATCCAATAGGAAATCCAAAATAATCCAACAGATAATCCAACGAAAAACACCGGCATTCAACAAAACACAAACCGGGAAAAAGTATCACAGTCCATACTCCAAAGCAATAATCCATGCAGCAGAATCCTCAGCCATCGAGTACTTTAAGTCCTCCACACTAGTCACGAGTAAAACGAACTGGTTCATGTTTATGCTGAGTGTGATTTATACCTTTGTGCCTTGGGAAGCATTTGTCTTTGTAAGTATTAACATGTTTATTGTCATTAGAAGTATGTTAGTTGTTACCTGTTACATGTGATAAATGACGTGTGCGTGTTATTGTAATTAGCTTCATTCAAGTCAAGCTAGCGTGTGCGAGTGTAACACACCAAATGTGTAACGATGTGTATTATTTAATTTAGTTTCTTTCAGTTACATAAAGAAAACATAGGAGTTTATCCTCCAACTGTATCCATCTCGCTTTGTTCCCTCAGAAACTCTGTTTAGTCTTCTTTACTTAGCCATCTTGTTGCTGCCTCCACTTTCACACCATTGATTCGTTAATGTTAAACGTCTATTCCCGTGTTCTACTGCGTGGCTGACTCAATATTGGTCCATATATAAGACGCACCGGATTATAAGGCGCACTGTGGGCTTTTGAGAAAACTGAAGGCTTTTAGTTGTGCCTTATAGTGCGGAAAATACGGTAGTTAAAACTGGCTCCACTTTGAGCAGCTCAATGATAAAATGCTGCTGAAGAATTGACAATCTGATGTAGAAGTGAGGTGATACTGCAGAACCTGTACTTTTACTGATGTATGAGCATCATACATTCAGCAAAGTGTCAATAAAAACTGGAAAATAACAGTCTTTCTAAAACTGCTGATACGTTTATCTGTAGATAAAATGCCAACCTCTGTGGGATTCAAGCTTACAAGTGTCCTTCCCCTGCAGAGACTACCTGTCTATGTGCACACTGTCCCTCCCCCCTCGTCATCCTCCTCAGCTAACAGCCGTTAATGTAGCGTAGCTGCTCCGGCTAGCTGGACGTGACATCAAGAGTCTTGGAGGAGGAACAGTTAGTGTGATGGGAATGAAAGGACGTATTGTTAGCTGTCCCACCTGTACAGAATAAACTTCCCTTATAGGGAACCAATGAGCCATAGCCCCCTGGTCCCCCAGGGGAAGGAATTTCAGGTCATACCACTCTGGGGATACTGAGATATTTGGTAAACCCAAGCAGTGGCTTAAGACTTGTAGGAGAAACCGAGCTCTTTAAAAGGCTTTTATGGAAGCTGTCTGCGTCTGGGTATAATAACTTTTCATTTGGCTGGAGAAGTAGCCGGCTATAAAAACTATTATGTAAAATTATATTACACTGCCATGGCTGGTGGCTCCTACAGCAGAGTGTAAGAGGAGTTTAATAAAAGGAAATACAAGTCAAGTCAAGTCAAGAAGCTTTATTGTCATTCCAACCACATATAGCTGAAGCAGTACATAGTGAAATGAGACAACGTTTCTCCAGAACCATGGTGCTACATAAGACGGTAGTATATTAAAGTATACTCTGATTACTTTTATCATTGCCAGGATTAGTCTCCTCTCTGATTTTCACTTCATTGATTTGTTTTACCCAGTTTAATGCAAAGCCAGGTCCCAACACATCCGAGGTTACAGGTTCAATTCCCACACAGGCTACATGTAAAATGTCTTCTATACTGGTGTCAGTAACCATCAGTTGACTGACAATACAAAAAATCAGATCTGCCAACCAGGTTTTCAACTACATCTCATTTCTTAATAAGCTGATATCAGTTTTCATGAATACAGCAGTGATTAAATGATTAGACATTAAAGCTTTTTCTCAAACTACAATTTTTTCATTCAATACACATGATGAATTTACAATACATTGGTGGATTTTTTCATATCCACTTTTTTTACTGTTCTTTTCTATTCTCTCTCATTTTAAACTGAAAATATCTGAGTACAAAATGGGGAAAACTAGTTTGCATCAGCCAAATCAAGGGACTGTACCTGTGAATTTCTGTATAACTTTTGGAAATCTGACACCTACTTGTACAAGTGCTGTATGTGAACGTGATAAAGTAGAAATGAAAGTAGAGACTGAAACTGTGCTCCATCATCCTTGTTTGTACAGGTTTGAACCCCTCATTTTGGTTGGAGTTGTCCATTCTGTGTCAGACAGAACACTAACACAAAATGGATAACTCCAAATCCCACAGACTACACTCATAGTAAAAAACATACAGCATCTTGTTACTGTGAAAGAATACGTCCCTAAATTCCTTCATCTCCCAAAAAATTATTCAAAATGTTTCAAGACAGCAAACACTTTTAAGCAGGCAGCAGTGCTGTGTTGGAAGCAGTTCCAGCTCCTTGTTTCTACACTTGATTTAGTAACTTCACAGTTCCTCGCGAAGCTGTTAAAATGCTGTAAAATGACATAAGGAGGGGGCTAGCAGTGGGTACATGCATTAATAATCCTCCTGCTTGAACGGGCTACACCGTCAGAGGCAGACATCATTAATCAAGCCTTAATGTGTCTCCTCTTCCTGCTCTGGAAGAATGGCAGCAGACTAAATAAATGACACAACATGTCTGATTGAAAGAGTGGCGTTGACCGACAGCTCCAGAGCTCTACAAACAAATGCAGTAATAAGGCAGATTGGGATCAGTGCTGGAGGTTGTGGAGAACATTACTGGAGCAGTTTAGAACTGAAGGACTGTTTGTTTTTACAAATTACTGGTTTATTCCCAACTTTATCACCTCGCCAGTCATCAATGTTTGTAGGCTGTGATCCTGATTTACAGATTAGTCAGTTAGCCTGTAAACATCACAAATGTGTGAAAACCGTTGACCACAGTTTCCAAGAGCATCAAGGTAAATGTTCATGAGGTGTTTTGTGTTTAATCTACACTATAAAATCTAAATATGTTAAGTGTACAAGAATATAAAAACAGAAAACACAGTGGCATTAGTATTCAGACAATGTACAAATCATAGTTTCTATACTGAACTTCACTTCCTCTTAACCTTTAACACATTCAAGGCTGAGGTTTCAAACTTATTACTTAATATAAATCTTGCTTGAATGAAAATAGTGAAATGTGTTCAGTGGAGCAATCTGATTGCAGTAAATGTCTCCAAAGTGACAGAAATGAGCAATGTACATAATTGAACTAATAAATATGAGTATGCAGGAAACAAACTCACAAATTTGCCTCAATGTTTATGATCTGCACAGCGAACTCCTCTAAGAGCGTCAACCCCTGTACACAGACTGTAAATAAGATAAACTAATGCAGTAGTCATTAAATTGAGCGACACTGTACACTGTTGGGGGGTAAAACATGATCAGAGAAGTGGAGCTACACTTTTTATTTTTTCCTATTTAGTGATGTTATTTTGCTGTCCCTTCCTTATTATCTGTCCTGTCCAGAACCTTATTTCTCCCCTTCTTTGTTCCCTTCTGCATTTTTATTTTCCAGCTCGCCTCTGTCCATTCCCCATTTTTCCTCATCTTACCCCATCTTTCATTCTCTCATTCCTCATTTGCATTTGCTGTTACTGTTTTCCACTTTTCTGGCTCTGTTCTCTAGTTTTCCATCTCTCGTATTTCTCTTTTTCCTTCTCTTCCTCATCGTCCTCCCTCTCTCTCTCTCTCTCTTCTTACCCTGCTGCTTCTCATTTCTCCTCTCTTCACTCTTCCCCTCTCCATCTTGGCCCTGTTCCCTGTCCCCTCCAGGGGCCCCTCCTTGCAGGCGGGCCTCTAGGTGCTGCAGCAGCCTCCCGTCGGTGTCGGCGCCCTGCCCGACATGCCTTTCAGGGCCTGGGAGACTGAAGGCCAGACTTTCTGGCTCCACTGCCATTGTTTGCTTGGCTGCTCTGCACCTCATCCCCAGCAATGGATTAGCATAAGAATACCCAGAACAACCCGAGCCATGGTGACCAGCACTGCGGCCCCCTTCCTCCTGCATCTTCTGCCTCAGTTTTTCCTTCATCATAATCCTCTTCCTCCTCATTATCATCATCCATTTAATCTCACAATTTGTTGCGTTTGCACAGCCACATGAAGAGTACAGTCATCTGGATTAATCAACATTTATCCTCCAGCTTGTATTTGACATGTAGCTGCCGTCTAACTGGAAAGGTTGCACTGATTCCAGCAACATGTGCAGCATCTGGTTGTTTCAATTTGATGATTAGTAGATAAACAGAAAATTAACTGATTAATTATTGCACTTATTCATTTAAATTTCATTCTTCAAGTCAGACAAGCTCATACTTCAGCCAGACATCATTGGTGGAGCTCCATGCAGGGAGGAAATTGAATAATACAGGAAAAGTGTTACATGAGTGTGTGTAAACACTGCATTTGCTGCGTAGCTACACACACACCATCATCTTCTTTATAAATGTGTATGAGACAGAGACAATAGAAGCAAAGCCAAAAAAACAGCTGCAGCTTCAAGCTGGAGGGGGAACATTTGCTCCATCAATTTTTCGCTCAGGTCCCATTTATGATGACCCAGGATGCTCCAGGGAAATAGGTTCAACATGCAAACTGGACACAATGATGATCAGTCACTTTATGACAACTGATGCTGTCAGACTGAAACCCACACCTTACCAGTTCCAGAAATGCTAAACCTGCCTGCAGACACATTACATGCACCAAGTTAAAAGCGTAATAGGGGAACATGTTTACATGCAGCATATTCATAATGTGATTTTTTCCTCTGCCCCAGAGTTAATGTAAGAAATCAGCATTTCCAAAAGAAAGCTACCTGCAGAAATGAGGTTTCTCTTATTCTCTGTCCTGAATACAGCTGCATGATGGTTAAGAAATTGGCGTACATGAGAATGCAAACTGTGACTGGGTTATTTAAATGCATCTAAACGCAGTCCATGAGAAACAGACAGATGTTGAGCCTGGTCACAAAGTAATAACGTAATAAAGCAGTACGATGTGGTTCAGGCCCTGAAGGTGTTTTTAATCACTCTAATCTCCATAGAAACAGCCCCATCCATCATTAGCACAGTGTTGCCTTTGTCCTACAGCTGAGTCATAAAACAAACATACTCAGACCATAAAAGCAACATTATGATCATAAATCAAACTGCTAAGTGAAGCAGACACTGGTGAAGTGGAAGGTTCCATGCACAGAACCCCCAGTTAAACCAGTTAGCTCCTGCTGCTGCTGGTGAGGACACCTAATACTCATCTGGTCAACAGAACCAAGGTCTTGGTTCAGGCTGAAAACTGTCACTGGGAAAAAAAATTTCAAGGGCGGCAGACAACTGTTTTAACAATGAATTATTCACTAATGTCATTTTAAAGCTGAAATGCTAATTTCCATTATACAAACTCATCGTTGAATCAATAAAACCATCAGCACATCAGTCAATAATAGCAATTTATCTGTTTTAGGAAACAATAGAACAATAGTTTTAGCTATTTTTGAAGAGGAAGTGCAAATATTCACTCAGAGCCCAACAGGGACAAACATTAAACCACTTTGGCTGCAGATGTAGTTCATTTAGTGTAGAACAAAGAGAAACCCTGTAATTAAGATTCAAAATGAATATACTCCTTAAAACTCAAAATAAAGGGAAACTTAGTAAATAAGTTACCTTTATAGGTCTATCTGCTTTTTCCTGCCATTGTTTTATAACGGTTATAATCTAGTTTTATTTTACCAAAGCATTAAACACGGTTGTAAATGCCATGGGGCTGTGTATATGAACACTTAACTTGCACACCAGCAACACACCAGCAGTTTTGTAGCCATATAGAACTGTGTTCAAATAAAAACACAAGCAAATATACTGCAGTGGCACGAGTGCAACGACTGGCTCCTACTGCAAATGATCCTGGAATGTGGGAAACAGGTAATGGAAAATTCACCCCAACATACAAACACAAACACACACACCTCCCTCCTGACAACCCAGGAAACCACCACTCTGATAGCACCCAGTGAGAGAACAACAGTTACCAGACATTTTGCTGTTAAGGTCCTCGCCCACCTCACTCCCAGCTGCTTCAGTTCCCTCCTGTTCATTTATTTTAACCAGCTATCTTCTATACAGTGCCCAGATCAAATCACACTCTAATGCTGAGAGTTTCTGTTTTCAGCATGTTAACATTTCCTGCCTCATCTGCTGCAGCAGCTGCCCGCACGCTGCACTGGTCTGATCCCAGTATGAAGGAGTGGAAACTGGAGAGACTGGAGCTCTGACAACTTTCCCCAGAGACATAAAAGCATGAAGCTAAAATATAACTAACTGTGGCAGACAGAACACTGGCCCTGTGTATGTCTGTGGGTGGTCTGGTCAGACTGGACTCTGAAGGGAGGCCGGTTGGTTTCATCCACCCCGTCACCTTGGAAACTGCAGCCAAGCCACAGAGTCGGCCATGTTGGATACAACGAGATAGGTGGTCCTGTGTGTTTGACTGTGTGTTTGGGGGCAGCAGTTAGCTCAGTTGGTAGATTAGTCGTCTATACACCCTGGTTTGATTCCTGGTTTCTCCTGGCTACATGTTGAGGTGTCCTTGGACAAGACAGACACCCCTCAGTAAGGCTGTCATCTACTGTAGCTGTCGAAACAACAATTTCCCCAAGGGGATCAATAAAGTTTGTCAATATTATTGTTATTATTATTATTCTATTATTTTATCATCATTAAATAAGAGAGAAAAGATGGAAGAAACACAGAAAGAAAGAATAAACACGTTAATGCATGAGGAAAAATACAAAGTTATAGTAAAAATTAAAAAGGCCTAGAAACTGATTATCTGGGCTTCAACTGAAACTGAAATCTACTGATCAAATATTATATTATTATTAATAATTAATAAACTATATCAGACAATAAAAGGCAGAGGAATCAATAAAAAAGAATCAGTGCAGTTTCCACCTTCAGATACTCGAAATATTTGTTAAAGCAAAGAACAGAGATGCAGTGACGGGTTCAGACAGGTCGAATGGCATCTGATGTCAGACCATCACAAGCAGCGTGTGTGTGTTACAGCAGGTCTGGCTTTAGACTAAACTTTGATGACTTATGTAACATCTTACAGAGGAAAGTATGTCAAGTGTTAAAATGCTACTCCTCTGCTCTGATATTTCAACACCACCTTTAAAAACCAATGAACAGAGTAAGCAGAGACCCTGACTTTTGGTCCCATCATGCAGCTTGTAAGCTTTTTCTGCAGTGTGAATGACCACATTAAGGTCACTTAACTGCAATGTTACCTGTTGAACTCCAGGCTGGTGTCCCTTGCTGCAGCCCAGACCAAAAAAAAAAACGGCAAAAATCATGATGCTCACTGGTTTCCCGTGTTCTCAGAGGGTTTATGTGCAGTCTACTAGTGGATGGATGGAAGCATGTGTAGTTCAGATGATAAAGATGACCTGCACTTTGTAATGTTCAAACTCAAACTCAAGGTGAAATTAGGTCATGTTATTTTCAAAACAAACATGACCTATGATATGTACAGTTCCTGAACGCCTCACAAAACATAGAACCAGAGCAGAGCTGCTTCAGGTGCCCCACGGAGTGGTGTTACTTTGAATGCAGACAAAGGTATATGATAAATCCACTTAAGACTAATAACAGCCTAATAACCAACCACACAAACATTCGTCTGAACACCGATTGTTGATTGACAGGTCCTTAATGATGAAGACTTTATGTTCTGTTTGTCAGCACACAGAACTGTCGTGATTGTTTTTACTTTTATTTTAATATGTTGTTCTTAACCACTGTGTTTTTCACTGGTAGGAAAAAACCTGATGCTGAACAGAAACTGATGCTACTTTTTCTAGATTGTAAAAAAAGTGATTTCCTCTCTTAACTCATTCTCCACCTTCAGGGTGGAACGATGAACAAACTTTGCTTCAGTTGCTTTTGAAGGTTTAAAATTACAAAACACTGACTGATCTGTTTAATGTTACACTAAATTTTCACTTCACTGGTTCATGCAGTCTAAGACAGGATTCATCTGTTAAGATGCTGTTAAACTCTAATTAAGCAAACAAAACGAGTTGTGACTGAAAGTCTAGATATGACTCATAAACCAGTCAGAGGAGTGTCTGAGGAATTTATGACCCGACTGCAGAGAATGTGATAAACAGCAGAATCCGCACACCGACTGGGGAACCATTCACTGAGCGGCAGGAAGGTTTACATCAATATATTTTGAATCTTGAATCTTGAATATCAAAACACTCAAACTCATCTTGTTTATCAGGATTTTCTACCTGATAGACAAACATCTTTTTCATGACTTAGTCCCATTGAAGAGATGCACATTGTATTACTATAATCATGGCCGGTTACAACTCTTTATCTTGCTGCTGCAAAGACTTAGGGAGGAAAATACACTATTACAGTAGTTTTATTACAGCATTAATAATCCAGCATCTCTTGATCGCTTGACAAAAACACTACAATCATTCCTGCTTAATCTAAACATTCTAGAGAAAATGTATATTTCTTCTTCAAAAATCGTTCCTGAGCATTTACTGACATGATATATCAGGTATTTCAGTTACTGAATGAGCTATAACCAAACATTTCTGTCTGCAGAAGCTTTAGACATCAGCTGTTTTTAGTTTTCTCACTGATCATATATTGTCCTTCCTGAGGTTTTTTCCTTTTTCCCCCACTTAAAGTTTATTGATAACTAAAAACTACATTTTTAACGTTAAAGTGGGAAGAGCTCTGTACTTAAAAGCTGAGCGCAGCCGACTCCTCTCAGGACACCGGTTTGCACTGGAAGCCGAGCTGGGCTGCAGGGTGTGAGTAAAGTGTGCAGGGAGGCGGGGGCAGGGCTGCTGAGGGACATATGGGAGTGATTTTGTGCTGCAGACTGGCCGGCTCTGTTTGAAGGTCTGTCAGCAAGCTCTGAAACTCAGACACTTTGAGTCACCTCATCCCCAAACAAATGCAGCAATCAGTCACATGTGACTTGATATTACATGATAAACAAGATTTTGAAATATCTCACGATGCAAAAGAAACGGAGCCTTTACAGCAGAGTCTAAACTGTTTCTGTCCTGGATAAATTCAGATTTAAAATTTTCAAGCTGCCCATTTCAAACCTTTTTATCTGAAGTGACAGGAAACTGAGCAATCACTGGATTCTATACTGATCTTTCAGCATACTGCAATATAACATAACACACTATTATATGCAATATAAGTTTTAAAAATGTTGACTTTTTTTGTAAAACACCAATACAGTATTTCTGAGAATTGATAAGGTATTACACAACACAATACTGCAATAATCAAATGAGTAGATGTTGGACTTACCAGGACTGACCAACTTGATGTAAATCTTAGTTTTTGGTGTATAAGAATCTCATTTCCAGAAAAGAAAATTGGAAAATTTGTCATGATGAAAAAAATGTTGAGAAAGTGAGAATCTAAGAGATCAAGAAACAAAAAGGTATTTAAGAATTATGAGATAAATTCAGAATTCTGCCTTTTTATTTTGACTTTTCTCATTGCAACTATTTATTCCTCGTAATTTACGAGGAATTTGTTTTTTTACAAAAAACAAATTAAACCAAAACAATCCTCACTCTCTGTGCAGGTCAAGTTAAAGGACATACAATCTGTCCTCAGCTCAAGTTATGACTTCACCTTGTACACACAGACTTCAAAAGACACACACACACTCCAGATGTCAAACACTCCACCCTAAAAACACACAATTACACACTTTCATTCTCTGTGCAAAGCACTACTTCACCTATAGCACAGAGCTCCAGACGCAGCCTTCAGGCTCAGTGTAATCAGCGCTCTTCCTGCTCTCCTGTTCTGTGGTTATTCATCAAACCAGATGACAGCTCAAATGACCCAATCACAGTCTGCAATTAAAAGCCAGGAAGCCTTCTGATTGGCCAGCATTGCCTTGAGCCCCAGGGTCAAGGGTTAATCCCATCAAAGAGCAGGAGGGGGGAGGGATTGGATGATCAACTCTTAGGGAGTAATCACTGGGGTCATGCACAGAAAACAAAGTTTGTTTATGTGTGTGTGTGTGTGTGTGTGTGTGTGTGTGTGTGTGTGTGTGTGTGTGTGTGTGTGTGTGTGTGTGTGAGAGATAGCAATACAAAGACAGCGGTAATGTTTTTCATGTGACCACAACCAATATTCTGCAGACTTTAAACACTGTCTACAGAGAACTGAGCTGAAACAGTGTGTGTGTTTCCATACCTGACTGGTGGCTCCATGGTACAACTGTGTGTGTATCTGTGCACGGCTCCATTGGAAATGTAGTCTTGGAGGATCAGACCACCATCACAATCACCACCCTGACAAAGAGACAAAGTTTAGGTGAGAAGCAACTTTGGACAACAAGCAACGGGGAGAGGAACAGCTCCTTTTTTGTATTTGTAGGAAAGAAAACTATATGTAAATATGTAAATGCCACACAACAACAGTACACAAGTACAGTGCTGAAACACTGTGCAAAATCACATTTTACTGTCAGGCTTTTGCAGACTTTGGCAGATGCTGAAATGTTTTTAGTATGCTGGTGGGTTTCCACCTATATGTAGAGCAAATTTTAACTTAACTTGAAGAAGTGGTTAGTCATGATAAACAGTTTGTGTCACAAATTTTCCAGGCAGGTTTACATTAAAACCACTGCACAAAATGTGGGTACAGCAAGATGATGCAATTAAAAGAGCACCAGTCAAAAGAAGAAAGCATCACATACATCGTGATTATACTTGATCTGGAAGAAAGAAAATGATCACCCGAATATCTTCCAGTCCTTGACTGATATAACCTTCCTGAAGATGACAAACACCATCTCAGACTAATGAAAACTCCTTTAAGATTCCTAGAGTCGATAGGACTTAAGGAGTTCAGAACCACCTTAAACACTTATCAAGCCTCTTCCAGGAATCCTAGGCATGAGTGTCCATCATAAGATCAGTGTTGATGTCAGTGTGTCTGTAGCTTGTTGCCGTTTGTGAAGAGATAAGTGGAGCAGTGTGGTTGACAGTCAGAGCCTCCTCCTCGGTCCCTCCAACACAGAAGCCTCTTTATTTGACAGCTCAGAGCTCCTCAAAGGAGCCTTTATTTAGTCAAGGAGGCCGTCGTCAGGAGAGTGAGTTAATATTCACACTCCGAGAGCAGAGAGAACAGTCAAACCCCAGCTGGGGGCTTATAGAGTCTGAACGCAGATATTGCAGACAGAACAGAAGCTGCTCCCACAGCAGTCAACTACCAAAATAAAACTAACTACTCACTACAAAAACACATACAAACCGTTGCATATAGTTTCTTGTTTTTACTGTTTTACAAAATGCTATAAATTGTCCCCTGGGGCCAAATAAAGTGGAACAGAATAGAATAGAATAAAATAGAAATTAACAACAATATAACAATGTGATACTGCTCCACTACTGTTGGTACTAATCCTGCCTTTTCTAGACGCCTGCTATTGAAACTACTATTTTCAAACCAGCTAATACTTCAATCATTACTAGATGTTACTAATGCTAGGTATGCCACTGAAAACTACTACTTACCACAAAAACTACTACTGCACTCTTTAGATTACAGATTTTACCACGGATACTATTAAAGAAAATCCGAAGAACCTGTTACTACTTCTACTTTTGCTACAGAACCTTTTCCGCTGAAACTACCGCCACCACAAATACTACTAATCAAATTCAAATAAAGTTTTATAGCTCAAAATTACAAATTCACCACAAGGTGCTTTACAGTGTTTACAACACTCTCAGGTTGGACCCTCAAAACTCACCCCCCCCAAAAATCTAGAAAAAAATGGAAGAGACCTTAGCAACAGAGGAGGGATCCATGTTCCAGACGTGCAACAGAACAGAATACTACTGACAGTCTGCTGCAATTATGGCCAACACTACCGGCACAGAAAGTACTACTACCTTTTCTAGATGTGAATACTTTTGATCCAGAACTTATTACCAAAGGTGCTGCATCTCACTCTGGACATACATATGTTTTGTACATGCGCATTATCATCAAAGGTCAGCACAGAGCAGCAACTCTTCATCAGGATGCAGAGGATCTGTCTCTCTAGCTTCACGCTACACCACCCTACTGCTGCCAAAACTAACACACTCAGCTGGGACACTGGTACTCGAGACAGTGTGGAAAACTGTGTTGATGAGTTAACCACCAGCTTGACTGTGTGTGTGTGTGTGTGTGTGTGTGTGTGTGTGTGTGTGTGTGTGTGTGTGTGTGTGTGTGTGTGTGTGTGTGTGTGTGTCTTTAGCTCCACCCCAGGGGATCAAGAAAAAAAAAAAAAGACAGCGGTGGGGATTTAGCTGCCGAGTAATTATAGAACAGACGAGGAGAAAATAGATGTCCGGAGACGACGGGGGCTGAGAGCGGTCACGAGGTTGGTGAAAAAGCAGCTGCTGCCTCTCTGTCCAACACACAGACACACACACAGAAACATACCTCGTTTATGGATGGAGAGGCAGTGCCAAGAAAAAGAGACAGATGGAGGGAAAAACGGACCCTGCTCTCCCACACATGAGGATGAACTAAAGTCAAACTCAGCTCTGCTTTCCATCCAACTGTGTGGCGTCAGATGAATTCTAACAGCTGAGTGAAAACAGCAAAAAAATAAAAGGAAAAAATATGCAGAAAGATTTTACCTCTGTTTTGAGGACAAATTGAAATAAACCAATATTCAGCAAAGAGGGTAGAGAAGCACAGAAAGCTGAATAAATCAAGCTGTCTGTTTACTCACACTACAACACCTCTGTCAAACTGTTCTTTTTTTTCAAACTTTTCTGCCAACATTTATACGTAATGTTTTCAATAAATTAGATAATCTAGGCCATAAAAGAAAGGCAGTAGCATGTAGTAGAGCTGCAATGATTGGTTCAATTCAGTTTATTTAAAAAGGGAGGGGCCTGCCTTGACCTGCTGGGGTGAGTCGAAAGTGGAGAGACAAAACACTGGGCAGGTTGGTAGGACCAGAAACTGCAGACCTGCACCATCTAAAGTGGGATAGATGTTGTCTCTCCTAATCCCAACGTTTTATCAATGATCTACTCACTGCAATGATTAGAAATACAAAGTTGGAATACTATGGGCCTCCAAGTGCCTGAATTATTGGAGCTGTAGGTAAAGCTGCTGCTGCCCGTGCTACAGTAATCAGGAGAAGATTCTTTTACAGGTTTGGAAACACACAACTAATATTAAGAAGGGGGTATGCAAGGAAAAACTCATCATGAGCAGTGGTACAGCAAAAACACCTTGCCACAAAAGGTGGTGGGAGAGATGACTAATAATTTTACTTTCACCTACTAACAACTTCCACTCAAACCTTTAAATATAAGACTATTGTTTCCACTGATGCAGTTTCAACAATTGTCTCAACATCAAAGAGCAGATTACATTCATTAACATTATAATTTTCCATTAAATTTGGTTTTCCAGTCTCACCCATAATGTTTCAACTCTTACTTAGAGAAAAGCAAACATTTCAAAAGTTTTTACTTTGTATAGATAAATTAGAAAAGAAATGGCTGAACATCTGAAGTATCAGGCTGCAACAAAACTATATATAAAAAAGTGAAAGAGGTCTGAATACTTTGTGAAAGCACTGAGCTGTTTTGGTCAAACAATAACACCAATAACTGGACTCTAAATCAACACATCTACCACAGCTTTTACTGCTGAACTGTTAAAACGAGGTGAATCAGTCATATCCGGCCAGCTGTGACAATTCATCAGTCAACTGTAAAGTCGGGTAAGGCAAAAGAATAAACGCCAGACATTTCACACAGACAACTGATTCAGCTTTGACGTGGAAACTTCACTCCAAATGTAAACTAGTGTGTTTAAAGTGTGGATTCAGAATCTATTCTCTCATTCACAGCCTGTGTATTTCATTACTGCTTTGTTGCCAACACAAAAACAGCTTAAACCAGCCTTAGAGACAAAGTCAGTCATCCAGTCAGATGATGATGAGTGCTGATGATTTCCCCAGTGTGACTGTCCTGCGTTTTCAAGTGGCAGCTGCAGTAATGTCACTCTGGGCTGTTTACTCTCTGACACAGAGCAACCAGCTGTTTAAAGAAAAGCCAACGGCGTAAGAGACACAGGGAAACGGAAGGCAGCGGGAATATCACTACTATACACTGACTGCACAGTTTGACTAAACAGGTGCAAATAATGAAAACTGTTTGCTCCTATACAGGTAATATTATAAAGACAACATGTTCAATGATGGGTGAGTGCAAACAACTGTGATATATTCGTTTTCTCCATTAAGAAACAAGCACATCCTGAATTCTCTTTAAGTTTAATGCAAATCTCTTTAAGTTTAAAAACCTCATGTTTGTGGTGTCGCTCTACAGTAAAACAAAGCCGTTTTATTTGAAGAGGTGTCTTACATTGCATTGGCTACATAGCTGGAGAGCCACGTCTGTTTTGAAGCGTAAAACTGAATCAACTCCTGTGTTGGCGCTGTGTGTCAGTTTAAGGTGTTAAACCGCAGTCTGACAGGAAAGCTGTGAAACCAGTGCTCTTTATGTAAGGTATGCAGACAGGCACAGGAATGCAGACTGTGATGGTAAACACACACATAAATATGAGCCGACAGTGACAGCAGAGCTCAAGAGCACTAATGCTGGCTCATATTCTGCAGCTGTGACACCCAAACCTGAGGATTATGGGTAGTCGGAAAAGGTTTTGTAGGTATTCTCCAGTGTGAACTATAGAACTATTGAACAGCAACATATACATACTGTCTCAGTGTGTGTCTGCTTTGTCTCTAACACTGCAGGAGCATCTGTCTGAGCCATCAAAATAAGTACTAGAGTTTAAGACTGACACTTCAAGGAATTAGTGAAAAGACATGCTTTACAAATCCAACTACTTCTAAGGTAGTGTAACCTAACAGGACCAACAGCAGTCAGATTTAAGACTTTTAAAGACCTATATTTCATATAGATACTTTATTTTTAAAGGGAAAGCAGAAGGATTACAGAAGGTAACTGAATTTCAGAAGTCTGGACACAGATGGGTCCAATATAAAGGACCTCTGAAAGCCAAAACACCAGATCCATTTCTCCCTCAGTGATGTAGTTTTAGTCCAACTGCAGCATCTTGTTGTCTGTTTACTGTCTGTTGCTAGATTAAGTGAATTTACTGCAGACCTTGTAGGGCCTGTGCCTTTGGTGTGTCTATGGCAGTTTGGTTGCATGGCAGGCTGGACGCCGGCTGGAAGTGGAGGCGATAGGTTTAGATTCTGATAGCAGCAGTTAAAGCCGGCGGCTTTCACAAAAACAACAGAGGAAGACAAGAGCAAAGTGACGGGTGTGGAGGCTGGGAAGAGAGACTAATGCCATCAAAGTCAAGCAGCAGCCAGAGCTAATTGAAATTAAAGACCAGAAACCAAGAGACGGGGAAGGAGGGAGCGGCGCTGCATTCACAAGAGCGCAGGCGGAGTGGGAAAACTCAGCGCTGAGGTTTGTGTGAAGGCCTAAAAAATTCCACATGGCTGTATGCAGGACAAACAAGAACATCAAAATACATACTTCTGCATACAGTTTGGACTAAAAACTGTAAATGTACTGTAAATTTTGCTTAAAAAATGAACACAACTGTTAACCAACGATCAAATTAGTCAAATTAAACTTGTTGCAGATCAATTTTCAGTTGATGGACTGATTAGTCAACAAGCATTTCATCTTAAAGACAAGAACAAACAACAGTCAGGCATACTTAGGTTTTAACAGAAATAAAAGCTGCACAAAAAACACAAGTAACCTCAATTTATGATGAACATTTCTTCAGACAACGACCACAAGTCAAACATAAAGATCAATGTGGACTTAGACCAACAGTTTAAAGCTGCACTCACATGAATCCTGAAAACTCAGGACCAACAGCTCTGTTAGTGGAGAGCTGACAGGGGTTCAGGAGGCTCGGGGCACAGTGGAGAAGTCAGAGATCAGGAATGAGGTCGGGGGTCACCATTACTTCAGAGGGATCACTGCACCTATCATGCCAGAGGATGACTGACAAAGGAAAAATAAATTCACCCTCAAGAACGAAGAAGGAACTCTATACATGCAGGATGCCAGGAGCAGTGAAAACGTCCATGTTGAGCTGTAGTTTCATTATAGTGTTGTTAAAATTTAGACTTAAAGGACCATGGGCATGAAGGGACTCACTATGTGCAGGAAATGACTTTTAAAGCCATTTATCTGACTCTAATGACTGATCTAATATGGCATTACACAGAGTTGGTCTTTATATGATCTAGTGTATTGAGTTTATTGAATTCTCATTGAAAATCCTTCCTAAAAGCCAGATTTCCTTCATATTACAGCTTGAAACTGTCGACCAACAGCCTATAAGATATTCTGTTTATGATCATGCCAAAGAGAAAAAGAAAAACATTGCTGTGATGGAGAAGTTTGAACCACAATATATTTATTCGTTGATAAATGCATAAAAGAATTAATCAGCAACTATTTTGATGATAAATTAATTATCTGATGATGTCATCCACATTTTTCACTCAAAAGCTCGAGTGAGACAATGAGAGGTTGATGTTAAAAAGCAAAGAATGGACAGATTAAATGTTTGTGCAGCAGTGAGACACTGCAACTAACGATTAAGTCCTTATTATTGATTGATCTCAGCATTACATAAAACAGTAGTTTCAGCAAAGGTCAAAAATTTAAATGGTCAGTTTACAATATAAAATGTACAAAAACCTGAAATGTGGTTTACGAAAAGTCCTAAATGATTAACTCATCATCAGAAGAGTCACATTAGGTAATTTAAGTGACTCATTTTCTTTTAAATAAAAATCTGTTTGAGCACTGGTGATATCTATCAGAAACGTTAAGCATGTAGCGTGTATTGATAATACACATCTTTTTCCTGTCCTCTTATAGCGCAGATTTGCATGAGGTGGAAGCACGACTGCGGTGCCATCAAACTGATATCATTCAATTATCAGAGATCAGGTTTCTTGAACTCATATATTCCTGTAAGGTAGATAAGTAAAAAGCCTGTACTATAGGAACAAAGATGCAGATCATGTTTCACTGACGTCCTGGAGACAAACACTGGACGCGTCACAACACAGCTCGAGTTGTTTACTACACTCAGACGACTAGAAGCTATTGTTTTGTGGTGAACTTTAGTTGTGAATGAAAAGACAACATTGTTGTGAGTGAGATTTTGACTGCAGTTTGCTATCACAAGACTACACAAAAATCAAACAGGGCCAAAAATAACTACATTTTCACTACGTAAAAAAAGGCAGGTTCAACTTGAATAGAGTCAGCCCGAGTGTGCAGCCCAGACAGACGCCATCCCCACCTCTTCCATTAGAAAATGGGGAATGTTTTCTGTCCGACTCTCCACTGCCACTGCGGTGAGGCCATCTGAATTATTCACCGGGACGAGCTGGGTGTATTTAAAGTAGAGATCAATACCATTAAAGGACAACTGGAGCCGCTGGAGACAGAACAGAGACTGCTTCGACCTTCAACTGAAGCCAGGGCAGAGAGGGACGTGCTGCAGAAAGAATTGCATGTTCAGATACAAAAGTTTAAATCTGGAGATATGAACGACTGAACAGAAAGAGTGAGCTGAACGCGTGAAATCGGTGAAACCAGAGCCGCTTTTGGTTTTCCGAGTAAAACTATGATTAAAGCTCAGCATACGGTGTCATGATGAACGATGTTGATGTTAAATGTCTGAATATTTTCGATCAACATCAAAAAACCTGTTACCATGAAATATGACAAAGAAAAACTGGAAATTGTCTCCTTTCACAGGATGAACAAACATCAGACATTTCTTCATGTCTACATTATCTAATGTTTAAGCTCTATGTGAAATAAAGAAAAAACACATTCAACACAAGAAGCAACAACTTCAACATAAAAATACAACTACATCCTGGAGACAAATAAATGTAGGAAAAGAAAAAGACAAACTGGCGTCCAAACATCTAGTTCTGGTCTTCATTAAATAACAGTATATTCAGGATGGGCAATATAAATAAAATCACATAGTGCTTGAAGATATTCTTATGAATACTTGTCACTGTTATGCAACAGAAAATAATCAGTGAATTAATCAATACTGGTTACTTCTAGCTCCAATTTCTTCACAAACTGTTTTGTCTGTATCTAACTGAACCAGGAAACCTCAGTGGGCAGAACTACAAAGTCCAGATCTTGTCCAAGAGTATGAAAACTGAAAAACTCAAAACAATAAAAGCAGATTATTACCACAGCTGCTGGAGCCACAAGTGTCTTACAGCTATATAATTTGCAATCACCAGCACAACTAGAGCAACCTGCACTGCTCAGGCCTCTCTGCATTCACCTCCAGAAGCACATTTTTCTGATTTCTGAGCTCTGATTCAATCCTCAGCTTTGGCTGTTTGGAGAAACTGAAATATCACCGAAGCAGTTTCAACTTTGCCACAAATCCAGGAGAATGAAAACACACAGTGCAGGATATAAAATATCTCTGCAGGGATGGAGGGGGAGGTGAAGAATCGTCCCTCTGTGCACTCAGCTCTCATTTACTGCCTTTATTTATCTGCTGTGCTGCAGCAGAGAAGCTGGACGCATGGAGGAGGAGGAGAGGGGTGGATTGCATGTTTTCCTCCCCGGTGCAGCCACTCTGTCTCCAGGCTGCCTGGGTGAAGAGAAGGAGGAGGAGGGAGGCGAGGCAGACAGAGAAGAGCGCTGGAGATGTGAAACCTGATCTCCTTCCCTACCTCCTCCCTCCTTCTCTCCATCCCTCCTCAACCTCCACTACTGCCACCTCGCAGAGAGCCTCAGAGACTCCCTGAGTAATCTGATCCTCAGTCTCTGAGACTGGAAACACACTCCAAGAGAGAGGTGGAGGAGGAGGGAGTGAAAAGAAATGGAAGGGAAAAGGGGGGGTCCGAGAAAAGGGAGAGAGGGATAGAAATAGAGCTGAGAAAGAGAGAGAGATCCCAGAGCTCAGCCTCCAAGACTGGAAACCCTCCCAGGAGAGAGAAAAATGAGAAGAAGTAGAGCAAGACGAGGAGGGAGAAACTGAAGAGAGGACTGGAGAGAAGGCAAGAAGAGAAGTGAGGGAAAGAAAAGAAATAGATTTAAAAAGAGCAGAGAAGAGAAAGAGATCTTGTAGGTCAGGGCTGCAGAAAGAAAGATCTTTTTATGTGAACTATGTCTGTGTGAGATGCCTTAAGAAAGGTGTGTTTGTTCAAGTGTGTTTCTTAAGTTATTTCTACTGCTGGTCCTAATAAAATCCTATAAAAAAACAAAAACAAAGAAAAAGCAGCATGAAAACAGAGAAACCTGTAGTGAGCTGGACAACAGAGGGAAATGATGAAAGCTAGTTGCAGCAATTGATTCTGTTTATTTTATTTCATTATCAGGTTTTAAATTAAAAATGATCAGTGAAAACAAACGAGCCCGTTGAAACTTGAGAAAAGGAGGTAAAAAAAAAAGAAAGAGAGAAAGTACAAAACAGAAATAAAAGGTGGAAATGTTGAAAATTGCTAAAGCAGGAAACGGGTGTGGGATAAAAAGTGTCCTGATGTAAATGGATTCACCAACAAAACACGTGTCCAACATGTCCAGACTGAAAGCTGTTCACATTAAACTAACTTGAGACTGAAACCTGTGATTATTGGGCTAATAATAAAACACAACAGACCACCTCAAAAACAACAATCCCTCCTAAATTTATCCTACATTTGCACCAAACCTCCAGATGATCCAAAACGCAGCAGCACGTCTCATTTGATCAGTAAAAAGGACACGTTACACCACTGTTCAGATCTCTGCACTGGCTTCCTGTAGCTGCTGCATTGGGTTCAAAGCCTGACTCTTACCTACAAAGTGGTCACTCTACAGCACCAGTACCTGAACCCCCTCATCCAGGTCTACATCCCTCTCTCTCACTGCACTCTGCCAGCGAACGACATCTTGTGGTCCCCTCACCTCACCCTTAAAGACCCGAGGCTAAACTTTTGAGCTCAGTGTTTCCAGGATGGTGGAACGACCTATCCACCTCTGCACGCTCAGCTGCTTCAGTCTCAATTTTCAACGACCTGCTGAAAACAAAACTTTTCCACAACTTTCTCTGCACCTAAATATTTAAAAAATAAATTAAAATCTTCTTGCACTTACACCTCATGAAACAGAAACATTTCTTCCCATTAAACTTTAATGTTTTGGTCCTTGGCTTAGATATTTTGCCTTGTCCCTCACCTTTAAGTCGATCATAAAAGCCATTCAGAGCGTTTGGTTCTTGTTGTGATGGTATGATTTCTAACCAAGTGCACTGCACCAGAGTTTGCTAATTGAGTCAGATTGAGACCACCTATTTCACAGGGTTTCCGTGCAGTTGTTTTGGTGCACACCTGATTACTGTGTTCACGCCAGACAAAAGGAACCACACCAAGAGGAAAAACAAACTCCAGCTGGACTAAACCCTGCAGATGTAAAAGTGCTCTCAAACTAACAACTAGCTGAAGTTGGAATTTCTGGAGTAAGCTGATTTTTTATGTATATGAGAAACTTGGCTTCTATAATCAGGGTTAGAGAAATATCAATTCTTCAGGTAGGCTTCTCCTGGAGAACGTAGATTTACCTGTCATGTAAACACATCACCAGATTCTTAATCCTTTTTTAAAGAGCACATGTGAAGGACAAAGTATGCAGACACTCTTCACTCTGCTACCTTTAGTAGAGCATATCAGCTGGATGAAAGAAGAGATCCTTACACGGGCCGATGATGCCTTGTTTCTAAATCAAGTCCACCTGAAGACTAAAATTCAAACTACCTAGTGCCCAGCACATTTCTGAGTCGCTCACAATTCGCTTTTAATTCAGACTGTTTGCATTGAAAAGAGTGTTATTTCTCTCTGTCCTTCTCAGCTCTATCAGTCTGCTATCTAGAACACAAGCAGCAGAAAACACATCAGCTAATCAAACAGAGAAAATGGCTCAATCAGCAAAAAATCCAATTACTTATCTGCAAATCAACCAATCACTGCAGCTCTACTCAGAACTACTGCAGATACATTATCTTTGACCATCATTTGAGCACTGTACAGGTGTTCACTTTGAGGCAGATTTCCTCTCGCTCCATGCAAAGTAAACATCTGTTAGCACAACACTACAAAGTCCAAAAACTGTGAGGTACCGGGAAAGTCACTAAACTGTGCAGCAGTTTTTTTTCTGAGCTTTCTGTGGTAGCATAGTTAGAGCTAAGGTGTGTTAGCTGGTCTGAACACAGTTTAACCAGCCCAGTCCATATACTTTTATTTATTAACCAGTTTATGTCTTTTATAATGCTTGTATATTTGTGTTTACATTGGCCGTCTAAAAGTAAAAGTCACCTCCTGGATTTAACTAAGCATACACTACTACTTACTGCATGCATGAGTATTGTTTAGCTGTCAACAAGTTATTGAACCCTCACTGATGCAGTGAGTAGCTTCTCATTTCTTAAACAACCAGATTGGAAGACACATCATGTGGCCGTGGAAAAGATGTTAATCCATTTCAGAGCATTTTCACACATAGTGTGCAGGGACGTCAAGGGATTGGGACTAAACAGCTGTGTAGTCTTAAGAAAACCACTTGTCATTGAGGCTAATCGGTCAAAAGGCTTAAAGATTGGACAGGGCTACGCGTGCCATAATCAAAACTAAAGCCAACAAAATATTAGAGTGTGTGTTTTTTTTTTTTTGGACGGGCAGGGTATTTCTGACATACATGTGGACAGCAAAGGAAGAATTTCACTGTACATGGAAACATGTTTTCCTCACTGTGCACGAGACAATAAATGCGTTGTATCTTAAATCTTTGAATCTTGAGATAACGGCATCTGTTCCCTCAGCGAGAGTGATGCTGTGGTGTGTCGTCTTTAACCTTTCTCTGTGCTTCAAACCCGTTTATGTTTGAGGAGAACGTTTTCCTTTGGCTGCTGCAGAAAAACATCTTACTGCAATATGAATGCCAGTGATGTGATAAAGAAAACCAGGACGTGTGTAATTTGAATATATCAGCAATTAAAACGCTCTGTTAGATTTTTACTAGAAAAACTAATTAAATCAATTTGAATGCTTTTTTACTGTAATACTGTCACATAGTCTCAGTTTGTCTCAATGTCCTGTTTGTCTTATATAAAATAAAGACTGGTTGGTTAGAATAAACAAAACCTAAAATATTAAATTTACAGTTTTATTTCCCTGTTGTATATATGATCAACAAATTGTTGCAGCTGTAAACCAAACTATATGTTGGTCTTAACCTGCCCTGAGCTGCTGAAGGCGGAGCGTTCTTCACAGTAAACAGTCCCTCAAACGTCTTCCTCCCTCGTCCCTCCCTCTCTGCTGTTGTGGCCGAGCTGCAAGCTGTCAGTCAGTCTGTTATTTCAGTAACACAGATCCTGGGCTTGGCTGTGGAATTTACAGCTGTCTGGCATATGGATAATACTGGATTTTGATTTGTAACACCTCCCTCCCACTTCCGATAACCTCTTCTCCCCCTTCCAGCCAACGCATGGGGAGGGAGGAAGAGGCAACGGACAGCAAAGGTGTAGGAGTGCAGAGTCTCTTATAAAGCAAATAGGAATTCCACTATTCAAGACTCAGATCTTTAGTCAAAATCAGTCTGAAACTGATTGATCGTTCATATTTCTCTGCAGTTAAATCATTATCTGCTCTCAGCAAGAAATTTTAAATATTTGCCTTTGAGCAGCTATTTTAACATTATTATTTCTAACATGAATTAGATCCAAATGTTTTCATTAACATAAATGTAACTTCACAGTACTTTAGCAAAAACAGCAAGTTTGCAAGAACAGTCACAGCGGTTTTGAAGAGAAGGACCCTGAAACATCTTTAAAGCAAGACACACTGTTCTATTTGTTTTCCAATCAGCTTCTGATTGGCTGAAAACACCTGATTCAGGTAATCAGAAGAGGGTGGGACAGGGGCAGTGGGAAAACAAGCAGGACAGTGGGCCTTGAGGACCAGGGTTGGGCACCACTGTCTTAAAGGATATGTTCTTAACTTTTACATCTTCTGATTAAACCCTGAGTCAACTCTATTGTCTCGCTGCACTATTTTAGCTACGTAGCTGCACACAGAGCAGGACTCCGGCTGTCAACACAAGATTCACAAGTCTCAAACTGACCAAACCACAAAATAAAGTAGAGACGTGTGATGGAAAAAGACACAGGTGTGAAGCCCGACAGGAGGAGGGCGTGCAGGGGGGCACGTGTCGGCTGATAACGGATGCTCTCCACTCTGGTGCTGATGACCCAAGAGTCTAAAATTAGCTAACTACAATGTCCTCTCCTGCTAGCTGACAGCGCTGTCAGCAGCTCAGCAGGACTTGGGGTTTGGGGGCAACTGTGTGACGTTTGAGACCAGCAACCAGGAGTGTTCGTACATAACTTCACTTGAATCTGTATCGCATCAAACTGATGAGCTAAAGCACATCCATACTCATCATCCTCCATTACTGTTTTGAAAGCACATGATGGGCCCAGTGCTGGGATGTCAGCAGTTGTACAGAAAGAACTCCGTCTAAAATCTGTTTTCTGTGAGTTGGGTTGCCTCACTTTCCAACATATCTGATGTCAATCTATTAAAACACACCATATGAAGTCACAACAGTTTTTTCTAGCTTGAATGATTCCTCTTGCTTCTATTGGCCAAAGAGATACTACAACACTACTTCTACTACATACAAACATAATAAGTTAGATTCTCCACCACACTAGTGACCAAAGGGAGATGTTCACACTTTCATGCAAATATAATGTATGTAAAATGTTGTGGTTTCCACTATGCAAATATTAATATAACTATACTTTGAATGTTTGCCCTTCATGACACCAACTTACTGCTGACAAAATGTGCATTTCCCTATTTTGAATAGTATTTTTAAACACAGGTCGACTGACTTACAGAGGAGATTTAGATGAACTTTAATTTCCAGTTGGAAAACAGCAGCAGACATTTCCGCTGATCCAAACACTGACAAAAACAGGAACAGGCATAAGAAAATGCCTTCACTTCATTCAAGAAGATAAGTTGATGCAAAATGTAAAAAATTGTTGTTAGCTGTTTAGTTCCTAAATTCTTCTCATTCTCATCTTTATATTATTTAAATCCTGAATCACTGGATTCAGAGCAGAGATAAAACAACGCGACATTAAAAGGAACAAAGTTATAAATAAATAAAACTGCAAATGAGACGAAGAATTACACTCACTCTACTTTCAGATCACCTAACAAGTAGTGGAGGTAGTAGTCATATAATTTACTTAAGATAAAGTACTAAAAATACTGAGTTACAAGCAAGTCCTGCTCTGAGACTGTTATTTTAGCAAAGGGACAGAAGAACAACAGCAGTACAGCGAGTAGAAATACTACAGTGGTGACTACCGACAGACAAACGTATTACCGTTTACACTGAGCCAGGATCTAATCCAGTTCAGTTAATTCAGACTGAACCTGTGGATCCAAACCCACTTCAACATTTCACCCAGCACCTCACTGATCTGGGTTTTCCTGGAAGCTGAACCAGCTGACTGAGACCGTTCAGTTCCCATTGGATGAAACAACAAGACCACTCCAGGTTTACATTAAATTACAAGTCATAAGATTTCACAACAAGACTGACGTTACGTTTCTTCTGCTGCAAATGCAATCAGCTGGCTGAATAATAACTTGGCTGAATGGTGCCGATAGTGACATATTTACATTATTAGGTGTATTTTCTAAAGACAAACAAAATCCATTCATTTGGTTTCTAATCTACGACAAAGTCTTCTGATTAAAAGGGTATAACTAATATTGATCTGGGCAAAGAAAACACTGTTGGATCCTTTAAAGGTCCAACTAATATTTCATTCATTCATATGAATCAACAAATGATTTATTTGGGAATGTTGGTTTGAACAAAACTAAATGTCTGAAGATGTCACTTTGGATTAAATTGAAATGTTTTATAAGCTAAAGTCAAGGATTACCTGAATAATATCAAACTTGGAGTGGTAAATCTTTAGATTATCTTTAGAATATGTACATTTATTAATAGCAGACCATGATTTTACATTAACAAAAGTGTGATTTTAATAAGGTTGTGTACAGATGGACTGATTGGAAGTTGTCTAAAGTCCCAACTCTTCATTTCATCTTTGAATTTAACACAAAACAGAATTCAAATGTGCAGAAACCTGACGATGATGATGACGATGATGGATTTGTCTAAACTAAGACAAACATGTTAAAATGATAAATATTAAATGTCACGTTAGAGAAAGGCTAAGCATGAAATGTGTGAGGTTTTTAAAACAGACTGAATTAAGAAAAAGAACTTTTAGCTTTTAGCTTAAGTAAGTGTCGCTAAAATCCACCACTAATCAGATTAAAAGTTAGAATGACAAAGTGCAGCCACACTAAGTTAGAAATGAACACAAATGAACAGTCACAGATCATCAACATCCAACTTTTAAACTTTGTATTTCTCTTTTTAACAAAATCAACTCACGAAGCTACAAACAACAAAATCAGAGTTAGCAAATAGCAACAAGCTAACCTGGGGTTTGAACGCTAGCAGCTCATTTAACCTGAAACGTGTTAAACATTCACTAATAATCAGACTAATGGATATTTAACCGTTTTCTTTTTCTATTTTAACTCATCTTTAAACATTAAAAGCTTCACTTTACCTCGAACCAGACGAGCTGCTTCAGTCTAAGCTAACAGAGGAATGTGGCTAACGAGCGTTCAACACTTCGACCGTTACCGACACAAATAAAGTGGGAAACTGGTTCCGACCACCGGCTCCGGTCGGTGTTTACACACCGGGGCCCGGAGAGACGTGTTCGTGGGACGTTTAGTGGTTTTAACCCTCGAACACACGGAGCCGGAGCTGCAGCAGAGGTCAAACTAACTTTTTCCACGACAGCAGCCAGAGGGATGCGTCTATCTCCTGGCGCCAACACACAACAGAAAATCAGTTCGGCGAACTCGGATTAATTAGTGGATTTAATTCTGCAACACAACCGGACCCGGGAGCTGCTCACAGGTTCTACTCAGAGCATTTACACGGTTCACATTTAAAAACTACGGGGACTTTAAACTCGACAAATCGTCAACACATTCCAACCCAGATGCAACAGAGACGCGCTTGTTCCAGCACATAGACAAAGCCCATAAGTCGGGTTCAGACCCGCAGACCTGGTCCTGGACTGATCCAGCTCACCTCTCTGTTCTGCTCCGTTGTGATGTCTCCCTGGACGTGTTGCTCCTGTTCGACGCTACCTCTCTGCAGAACGTCGGGTCCAAAGTGCCTCCACAACAGCGGCACCGTGACGACTCGGTGCTCGGTCCCCGCTCCGTCGATCGCTGCGTTCGGCGGTGATGGAGCACGACCAGCCGGACAGAGATCGTCTGCGCACGAAGGGAGGGATCACTCTGTAGTTCAAAACAAGGGGCAGAGGTTCCTGCTAGTGTTGAAGTACATGCTGTAAAAATGTACTTTCTGTCCAGAAGTAGTAGTACTGCAGTGATATAGAGAGGATGGGATTTGAGTCATAAATGAAGTTTCTGCAGAAATCCAACAAGTTGAGTTTAATTCAAAGAGACACGTCTGAACCTTTACTGGAAAATTCAACCTTTAACTTAAACTAATGTTGAAGCTCCACAGCAGAGAAAAGAGATTTTCTTACGTGGAGAAATGATTTATTTGTGCTGTAAACTGAGGTTTCACAGGTGAAAGATGGAAAAATCACAGTAATCAATAAAAACTCCAGAGACTCCGGGTGTGGATTTTCAGCTGTTTCAAACAGAATACAATATCACATAAAATGGAAGTACTCACGTTAACCTTAGGTACCTCGAATGTGGATTGCTGAGTAAAAGTACTTTACTGTACTTTACATTCTCACTGTGGCGTTGACCGGGTTTATTTTAGGTCTCCAGAGAAGGAAGCGGAGTGAGGCTTTTATTTTGAAATTAACGCTAAAAGTGGCCCAGGCGCCCCCTGCTGTCTGTTAACGGTACTTCTTGTGTATTACTACTACAAATAGTACTACTACTGCTGCCAGTACTACTACTAGTAGTAGTAATAGTTAGTAACCTGTTATATTTACACACAAATTTTAGGTAATTACTGTCTTTTTTTTACGTCATTTTGATTTGACGTAACCTTTACTCTTTACTTTTAATATTAAATAAATAAATAGTGTACTTTTTCTCACTTTTCAGATTGTTAAACCATAATCTAATGAACTAATAAATGTGTAGTTCTGGATAATCAGCATGTAAAGTGTTAAAATAAGTTTTATTGTTGTCTAGAGTATTTGTAGAGCTGGACGTTTTTTGGAGGTACTTGCACTTTTACTTGAGTATTGAGTACGTGTACTCGTGCCTCCTCTTACTAATAGACTACTAATAATAACTATTCCTAAAATATCTTAGTAACAGAGGATGTGACAAAAAATGTGTCACTGTTGCAAAACTTAGTTAAAACTCAGGATCTGTGTCAGAGTTCCAGAAAACGGACGACGAACGTCACTAAACATGAAATCAGAACTGAAAGAGGAACTTTGTGTAAAGTGATGGACGAAACAGAGAAGACACAAACTAACAACAACAGGAGCTTTTCTTGTTGGTGAAATGACCAAAGATAATTATGTTTTACCAACAAGACAAGAAAACTTTGAGTTTTACTGCTCGGGAGGAAAATGTGAGGCCTCAACATTAAAGAGTGTTTTAGAATATTTAATTACAACCTAAATAAAGGTAGTTGTTCACTCCTCTTCACGTTTTGCACATTTTACTGTTCTATTTAGAAATGGAAAAAACAACAAGTGGACACTTACTGAGGGGACTGTGTAGTGAAAAATACCAGTAACTGCTTTGAAATACGGAAAGTTTATTTTTTGTTCTTCTCTCAGTTTGACCTGTTTCAACCAATAATTTGTCTTGAATGATAAAATGATTTTATTCCCAACTGAAGGCTCAAACCCTTTACTCAGAAAATTCTGTTTATTCCTCTTTGAGCTTTAATCATTTTATCTTCATTTAGGTTCCAGTACTGTGTGTAATATTTGACAAACCTCAATTTATTTGAGTTGCAACACAGACATTCTTCAAATATTCAGGACTTTTGAAATAAATGTTTCACCTGCAGCTCAAACTGTCTAATAAACAGCGGCGCCCCCTGACGCAAACTAATAGTGACGTGCTCGACATGCTGCGTGCACACATTCACTCTCAGAGAAAACCAAAACACTCAAACTGTAGAAAATGTTCAGAGTAAAAACTGTACACAGACTCCTCAGAGCTGGCCGAGCGTGTCGGTCAGACAGAAACAGATCACAGAGGCGTAAGGCACAGAAAACTGCAGGGACACGGGAAAAGTCCAGGTTCACCTTAAAGAAAAAGTGGGAATCAGTGGAAATGTAAAGGTTCTGTTCACACTGCAGAACATCAGAAGAGGTCTACCGAGGATCTAAAGTGGATCTTCAGGTGCAGCTCCTAAAGGCTGAATTGAAGCCACAGCTTCTCTACGAAGATACCAGAGCTTCAAATGACGTCTGCGTTTGCTTTATTGATCCCTGTGACGCGGCTGCACATGTATGATGGGTTTCACCTGTAGCCAGGAACCGGGGTTTGAACCCCGACTCTGTGGTTCATGGACAACTGTTCTATCAGTTAATTCAGTTATTAACAGGTTACTGGCTCAAATGTGAATGTGTGCTCGGTGCTTTATCTTTTTATACCTCCACACTGGGACCAGGAGGGACTTCATCACATCTGGAACAAATATCTGCTCAGACCCATGTGAAAACTTATCAGAATCTGAGCTGGGACGTGAAACCAAAGATGAACTGCACCACATTCGCTGCTGTGTAGGTTGTTTCATAAAAACACTGGAGACTTAGGATCCAGCGTTTTGGGACTCGGTGTGAACAGAACCTTTACTGTGAGTGGTTCTGTAGTGAAAAACACCACTTTAAAAAAGAACCCTTCAAGTTCAGAACAAACATTTACAGTGTAAATACAAAAAGGGAAAAGAAATGGACACTTAAAATACACCATGAAGCCAAGTGAGCCAAAAACCAAACAACGCTGATGAGCACTGAACGCAGCAGTGATGATATATTAGCTCTGAAATAAATATCACATGATAAATATGAAATTCCAGGTTATTTGCTGCAGTGTGACATCTACTGGACGTGAGGCCACAGAGGGATTAGTAGCTGCACTACAGCATCTTCAGACACCTTTACCTGAGCAGGTCCACCTGGAAAAACAACTTCAAATGCACCGAAACACAGCGAGCAGGAACTGTCTTCACGCTGTGAGTCTCTGAAAACAGGCAGTAAGGAACAGCTGCAGGTTTATCTGCTGTAGAAGACAGAGGAGGATGTTCAGAGTCGCTGAGCCACGAAAACTATGTAACACATGAATTCATTTTACACTTGGACTTGTTTTTCCTTTGAACCTGCAGCGAGAAGCGTCACCTAGAAACCTCTGTGTTACATGCACTGCCAGTCTGACTCCTAACAACCGGTCAGACACACCTCAGAGGAGGCTCCTTCATGTGCCGCTCTGCTGTAACACAGCTGCAGTCAGACCACTAGAGTCCAGACCACCGCCCCAGTCTGAGAACAGATTCTGAGGGTTTCACCTGGTTGTTTCTATAAAGTCTGTGGTATATATATATATATATATATATATATATATATATATATATATATATATATATATATGTATGTGTGTGTGTGTGAAGAAAATATTATTTTTTATTTGATTATTACAAATTTACAAAATATTAAAATTCTTTAAATGTACTGATAATTATATTTTCTTATTGTGTCTATGAAGAATTTAATTAAAAAAGGAATTCCTTAAAAACACTTTTAAACTATTTTGTTAACTTATAAACTATATTTAAAAATGTATGTTTATATTTAAGCAAGCCAGTGTATTTTACATAAAGGTCATTTACACGCTTACTTGCATTTTTATTATTAAAATCTACGTGAACTGTTACAGTTTATTATTATGATGATGATAACTAGTATTGTTGTTCTATTTATTTTAGTTAGTTTGTTTTGTAAAGTTACATATATGAACTATATTTATGGGTTTTTATTTGATTCTGATTAAACTTCATACAAACTGTGTGAAGTGAACAGCTCAGCGGTCACATCAACACAACAGAAAAACAACTGCTGCACATAAACAACTGAGTAGTGGGACAGAAAACAGGACTTTGTTATTGCATATGTTCTCGTTCTGAAGCAGAATCAGGCAGAGTTGAGATTAATGGACAGAAAACCTCTCAAACATCTCCAAGTGTAGTTTCCATAAAGAGCCTTTACACACATCTGTAAAACGTATGGCCTCGTGTTCGGCCCCCTGCTGAGCACCGACCAGTGGTCAGGCCTACACGTTGATGGCGTGAGCGTGTTTCTTGCACAGAGGTTTGTCCTTCTTTGAGTAGAAAGGTTGGCCCTCCAGGTTCATGTGGCAAACCTGCAGTTACAGAAAATGTATGAGTGAAGATGCACTAAACTGTAACAGGTGTGTTCTCACCCAGGTAGGAGAAGTAACACCGGCTGGAGGATCAGTTCTTACCGCGCACACGAAGCAGGTGTCGTGCCAGGTGTGACCCAGAGCCTCGATGAACTTATCGCCAGCTTCGACGGGGAAGTCGCAGCCGTGACACTTAGTGCTGAAGAGTGCAACGTAATCTGAGAGGAACAAACAAGCACAATGTGAAACTTGTGTTCATTCTTACTGACTCACACAGTGTGATCAGGGTTCAGCTTGTGCTCGTCGCACCTTTCTCGCAGTACGGCTCTCCGTCCTCCATGTGGAAGAGGCTGTTTCCGAAAGGTTTGCCGCAGGCTGCACAGACGAAGCAGGTGGTGTGCCACGTCTGCCGCAGAGCATGCATTACTTCCTGCAACACACAACGTGGCGAGACGCACAAACACAGTGAGACGTGTGTGTGATGGGTTCAAAGTCTGTCGGACAACAACAGTGTGATCGCTGCCGTGTAAAAGACGGGGTCCTGAACGTTACCTGACACTTTACAGACAAAACAGCAGCTGATAGATCAAGACGACGATTAAAGGAGGAATCGTCTCATCACATTAAGCAGATAAATGAATCAAAGGTACACAGGTCGTCAACAGGTGGAGCCTCTCACCCCCATGATCTTGGTGTTGCAGCGAGCGCAGGTTGGAGCGAAGAACTCCTCGTAGCAGTTCTCACAGTAAACGTTGTTCTGTTCCTCCACAAAGCTGACGTCCGCCAGAGACATGTGGCAGTAGTGACAGTTAAACTCCTCGGGGTGCCAGGACCGGCCGAGGGCCACCAGGAAGGGGCCCCTGGAAGCAACCACAACACACGTTCTTTAGATTCATCACAATATTGACAATAAGCTACCTGACATGAAATCAACTGTTTCTGAGTCAATAGGTAAAATATTAAAAGATGAAAACTGTAAACCAGGTTAAAGTTTTGTTAAAATTATTTTAATCAAACTTTATTTAAAGTAAAATAGAGACAAACTGTAGCTAATGTGCATAAAATGTGTAAATTACCTGATGACGCTGTTGCAGGCGGAACACAGAGGCGTACGGCTGCTGGCGGCAAACCTCTCCGCCCTTTGAGCCACGCCCCTGGCTACAGGTAGGAAAGGGGCGGGGCTGGGTGTGATTGGGGCGGGGCTTTGAGCTACAGGTGCAGCGGGGGAGGCGTTGGGGATGTACGCTGGTGGAGGGGGAGCAGCCTGGGGCAGCGGCTGCACCTTCATGGTGGTGGTGGTGGTGGTCTTACCGGGGTCAAACTTATCAGCAAAGTTGGTGTCAGTTACCCAGGGGGGTCTGTTAGAGGAGGCAGGAGCACCTGGAGGGGGGGCGGGGACAGCAGCTGGAGGGCGGGGCTGATGGGCGACTGGAGCCGGAGCTGGAGACAGAAAGTACATATTTACTGCAGTACTGTGAAGTACAAGTATTTTAAAAGGGCAGCGTGTTCTCACCTGGCTGAGAGGGATAGATACAGGCAGTGCTGACCACCTTGGGAGGGGCGGAGCCAACAGGGATCTGAATGGAGCTCTGCTGGGTGGGGGGTACTGGCTGCATGGGGGGGTGCTGGTACTGCTGTGGCATTGGTTGAAACTGCCGCGGTGGAGGGGCCTGTGGAGCCTGATCCATGACAGGAGGCTGCGTGTACTGACTGGAAGACCAGGAAAAATGATCAGGAACAGATTAGATTAGATTAGATCAGTTCCTAATGTCCAGAAACCCAAGTAAACAAACCACAGCTGTGGTTTCATTTAAAGGTTATTGATAATATTACAGTTGGGATCTTCAACAGGAGGTTTAGAGATTTAACACTGATTATCTTTTAGAGTCGGGATTGTTTGGGATAAATCATGGACGAGGTTTTTTGTAGGACGTTCTGTCTGGACTGAAGTCCGTCTCTTTTCCGTTCTTACAGCCCTCCTCACCATTATTTCACGTTCTGCTTAACCTGTACAGTATCTTCAGAAATAAATGGAAATGTGCCACATTTCTATCATCAGGTCCAAAGTCATTTAACACAGAACATATTTTTTTAACTTGTTGTAATTTCAAAGAAGAAGCTGAAACAATGGGATGAGCAGTAAGAAGCAGTAAGCAGAGAGATTTCAGCTCTCGTCAAAGATTATCAGTGGGATTAAGATCATTACTCATTGCTGGTCATTTTCAAACAGTCCATTTTTTCCTTTTCAACCATCCCTGCCTGCTTTTGGACGTGTGCTTTGTGTCTTTGATTTTCAACTCAAACCAAGTTTTCTTACACCGGGTAGAACATTTTGCTCTTAAATCTCTTGGTAATTCTCTGATTTCATGATTCCTGTGATACAGTCAAGGCCTCCAGTACCAGAAGCTGCAAAGAAGCCCCACAGGATGATGGATCCTCCACCATACTTAACTGTTGGTAGGGGGGGAATACTCCTTATAAAATCATGCGCATTTTTTGTTCACCAGAAGCATTTCCCAGAAGGACTGCGGTTGTCATCTTGGTGCCGTCGCTCAGT
The DNA here is from genome assembly GCF_900324465.2 of Anabas testudineus. Lineage (NCBI taxonomy): Eukaryota > Metazoa > Chordata > Actinopteri > Anabantiformes > Anabantidae > Anabas > Anabas testudineus. Next base: position 21,021,032 of record NC_046624.1, read on the forward strand.
ATGAGAAATGCAGGAATTCCACCATTTTCCATGGCACTGACAAGTGTCTTGTTGTAGGTCATTTACCACAGGTGAGTCGAGTGTGTTTCTATACTGACTTACAGTAAAAGATGCCAGCACCAGTACCACAGTGAGAGTTTTTATTTTTCTATTTTCTCCTCCCATAGTTTTTTTTACACTTTTGTATCAAACACAAGTTCTTTTTGGAAAAAATCTTCTTTCAAAGTTTAATTTGATTAACTTTTTAGGAGATATTCCACATTATGTACCTAAACGTCATGGGTGCCACTAGTGATGGTGAACAGGACTGTACCTGGAACGAGATGTCCCTCTGTCTGTTTGGTAACACTAACATGTTATTAATCAGCTCGTAAACTAATTAACACCTTCTACTGTTACTTTTGTTAACTAAAAAAGGTTTTTACCTTTATCCGATCTCCAAATCACCAAATCAGTGGGATATGTTACCTTTGTCTGTCACGAGATTCAGGACGTGATTTTTCACCAACAGAGAACTGGTCAGATCAGTTCAGTACAAGAATTCTGGTTCCCAGTAAGAACCAGAATTCAAATGATCCAAACAGGAATCGTCACCACAAATGGGCGTGTACTAAACCCATGAAAGCAAAAAAAGTGGAGCACGAGTCCAGAAGGCAGCTTAACGCACGTAAACTTCAAAAAAAGAAGAAGAATCAGAACAAAGAAGTGTGTCGACTGAAGAAACTCAGTTTTTAGCTTCCGCTGGATCTTATCAGCCTGCTCTGTTCTTCCGTGTCGTGTCCGGTAAGACGTACAGTAATAGTGCTGCTGTGTAAATCTGCTGGTTTGGTCTGAGAACTGAACCGGTTCTCTGTTGGTCATGAAGCAGTAAGAGAGCGCCTAAATGAGAACCACCCAAAAACTGAATTCAGCTTTAGGAGCAAAGAGCAGTTTTGTAATAAAACCAAGTGCACCTTTAGAACCAGTTAGAGGAGATTCAGCACATCACTCGGCTGATGAAAGGATGGAATTGTTACTCAACAGTTACGTGGTCCTGAGCAATAAACCAGCACTGCCAAGGTTAGAGGTTTAATTCCCATCAGCGTCGACTAATCAGGAAATAAAGGCCTCAGTACGCTTCCAATGTCAGGTTGGACAAATGTCTTCACCTTAATGGAATTCACTTTTCATGTGATCACCTCCAAAAATGAAGACGCTGAGAAGTGAAACAGAACTATAGAACCACTTCTTGAACTGGGCCTGGCACTTGTCTCAGGTCTAATCAGAAGGTACCAGAGAGGTAAAAGTCCCTCCAGCACATTACACCGACCGAGACGAAACCGAACGGCACAAAGAGTTAATCTGATGCATACTGAGGCCTTGACTCCACTCGTGGTTCAGCCACGACTTTTAGAAAACGAAGCCTCTGTTTATTGGCAGCGTGAAGCGAGTTGAACGAGAAACAACAGCCCTGCAGGTTTCTGTACCTGGAGACTGCAGCTCTGTGCTGGAGGTTGTAACCAGCCGCAGACTGTCGCTTCAGGCTGCAGGTGTAGAGACGACAGAGGGCAGAGGTCACTATGACGATCTGCAAGCTGCAGAACTCACCTGTTACCTGTTGTGCCACGTGTCTTCATTATATTTCTATGTCTGCCGACGGGTTCACACAGACAGAGGATCTACAGTATCTCTGTATCTTCAGCATGTTATCATCAAACAACTCAGGTAAACCCATCGTCACCTGCCTGCTCAGCAGCAGACAGACACGGTAAGAGACCAGCTGGGAACTAAAGTGGAGGGAATATTTCCCTGAGGAAGTGCTGGAGATCAAAAACAGAGCTAAAAGAGAGCCAGCAAACAGCCAACAAACAGCCAGCAAACAGCCAGCGAACAGCCAACAAACAGCCAGCGAACTGCCAACAAACAGCCAGCGAACTGCCAACAAACAGCCAGCGAACTGCCAACAAACAGCCAGCGAACAGCCAACAAACAGCCAGCGAACTGCCAACAAACAGCCAGCGAACTGCCAACAAACAGCCAGCGAACTGCCAACAAACAGCCAGCGAACTGCCAACAAACAGCCAACAAACAGCCAGCGAACAGCCAACAAACAGCCAACAAACAGCCAACAAACAGCCAGCGAACTGCCAACAAACAGCCAGCGAACAGCCAACAAACAGCCAACAAACAGCCAGCGAACTGCCAACAAACAGCCAACAAACAGCCAGCGAACAGCCAACAAACAGCCAACAAACAGCCAACAAACAGCCAGCGAACAGCCAACAAACAGCCAGCGAACAGCCAACAAACAGCCAACAAACAGCCAACAAACAGCCAGCGAACAGCCAACAAACAGCCAACAAACAGCCAACAAACAGCCAGTGAACAGCCAGTGAACAGCCAACAAACAGCCAACAAACAGCCAACAAACAGCCAGCGAACAGCCAACAAACAGCCAGTGAACAGCCAACAAACAGCCAACAAACAGCCAACAAACAGCCAACAAACAGCCAGCGAACAGCCAACAAACAGCCAACAAACAGCCAACAAACAGCCAGCAAACAGCCAACAAACAGCCAACAAACAGCCAACAAACAGCCAGCGAACAGCCAACAAACAGCCAACAAACAGCCAACAAACAGCCAACAAACAGCCAACAAACAGCCAGCGAACAGCCAACAAACAGCCAGCGAACAGCCAACAAACAGCCAGCGAACTGCCAACAAACAGCCAGCGAACAGCCAACAAACAGCCAGCGAACTGCCAACAAACAGCCAGCGAACAGCCAACAAACAGCCAACAAACAGCCAACAAACAGCCAACAAACAGCCAACAAACAGCCAGCGAACTGCCAACAAACAGCCAACAAACAGCCAGCGAAGACCTTTTGCAGATGTCGTACTTTTCCACTGGCCCACAAACAGCACACGTCCACAAAGCTCCAGGTGGAACACGTCTCTACTCTAAGATCAGGATCAAATCAGGTTTTATCATTGTATCATTACCTGTAAGGGGCGGGGTCAGGGGAAGTGGGAGGGGGGTCCAGAGGTAGCAGTTGCATGGCAGCGTTAACAGGTGGAGCAGTGGGGGCTGGAGCATGCTCAGTAGGGCTGCAGCACAGGAAGGGTGGTTAGGATCCACAGTGACAGTAAATAGTTATTTACAGAGCACATGCAGTAAAACATCAAACACATCAGATTAAACATCTGATGTTGTCATGCAAAAATCGAAATGACGCATATTCCTCAGTAAACGTGATCAACGCGTTTGTGGAGTGTTCTGCTCAGACTTGTTCACTGTGCTTCCTCTTTTATCATCACAGCGTGTTTCCTGTCTCCTCTGAAGGCAGATTTCCATGAAGTCTGTCAGTCGACATTAACTGTGAGCTGCGGCCTGTGGTCACGATCTGCTGATGAGAGTTGACTGACTGATGGAGATCTGATTCTGATTCTGATGAAGATGAAGATGAAGATGAAGATGAGTAAAGTTCAAATGTGAGCAGCTTCCCTCAGGACGACTTCAAGGCAAAAAGAAAAACCACAGTCTCTTTATTGGAGGATAAAAGCCTGACCTCTGCTCCTATTGACTCACGCTGAGTTATTGGACAATGAATGGAGTCTGACGAGGGACGGAGGCAGGCTGCAGGTTTGGGGGTTGGGCGGGGGGGGGACAGGCAGGGAGGAGGCAGCGGGGATCGATTGTGCATAATGGAAGGATGATTAAATAAATGTGCGGAGCAGAGAAAGCTCCATCCATCTGTGCTGAGACAACGAGAACGGCGGGTGGGGGGTTAAAAGGTTTGTTTGTCCTCTCAGAGATGAAGCAGACGTCTGATACACGGCTGCACGAGGCAGGACTAAGACAGGATTCATCTGATCTGTTGGAGAAACACTGAAACAGCAGCAGCAGCAGTTAAAGTTAGTTAATGAGGGAGAAACGTCCTCACAGCACTGAGCTGTGACTCATCACATACCAAACGTTGTTCTGTCAATCATCACTTAGCCCAAAAGACTTGAACTGAGGATAAACAGGTGAAGACAGACAACCAACACAATCTGTCTAAACTAATGGAACACAGACGTTTGCATTAAACTCATCTTAAATGAACAGATCAGCCAACTTTCACAGTGTAGGCTGGAAAAAAAAAAGTATGTGAACCCTCCGTCAGCAGTTCACAGACCTGGAGTCCAGTCACTAAGACCACACCGGAGGTTCTGGGTTAGAGCTTCAGTGACTCAAAGATCCTCCTGTTTCACAAAAAGCAACTGATGATGTGAACCTCCCAAAGAACACCTCAGATAGAAATAAGATCAAGGACAGAAGAATTCAAATGGTTGTAGAGTGCTCTCTGGGATTAGAGACAGTACATGATGGATGGAGATGATCTAGTTCATGCCAAAAGCACAAGGTTAAAAGAAGAACCTCAGAGTAGCAGCTAAAGCTGTTGTTCTGAATCTGTCCCAACACTAAGGGTTCACTTACTTTTCAGATGAACTGTGAATTTTTGTGTGTTCAGTAAAAAAGTGAAACATTGTGAATGTTTTCTTAAATACGCTGTGTTGGTCTGAAGATCAGGTCTCATCTAATCATCTATAATCTATTTATATTATATTATATCAATTTGTTCAACAAGGGACAAACTGAATTTATCGATCCGACTGCGCCACCTTCTGGTAAACTCAGCTAACTACAGCTTAAATCTTAACGGCATCTTTTATGACAGTTTTTATCTCTGACTCTTTTATAGAAATTTGTTTTTGTCTTTTTGTGGTAATTTTACTTCTATGTCTCTCTGAGCCTTGTCTGTCTGGTTTCGTGTCTGTTTGTGGTCATATTCATTATTATTATTATTATTATTATTATTATTATTATTATTATTATTATTATTATTATTATTATTATTCAGACTCTCTCCATCCTCCAGATATTTTGTTTGTTCGGTGTTCTTTAGTCGTGTTGTGTTCTTTCAGTAGACTACTGAAGTCTACTAGGTCTACTACAACTCGGGGCTTCCCGGTCGCCCCTTTATTAATCTATCCACGACTTTTGGTTGGAGGGACTTTATGAAGGTGCTGTAGATGGAGGTCAGGGGTGATGTGTTGAGAGGTCAGGTGGAGTGCACGGGGGCGGGGCAGAGTGAACAGGTGAGGAGCCGGGGGTCAGCAGCTGTCTAACAGAGGTCTGCTCCATACCTGCTCCTCCTCAGCGCCTCCTCCTTCTCCTCCTCTGTTACTGTGATGCCGACAGAAAACACACAGGAGAGGAGACAATAGTCACTCAGACGAATCCACGTCTGCACATTTTTATTTTTAAACAGAAAAATATGAATGATTGAATTTTAATACACTGCTGCTCTGCTTCCTGCCACCAGATGGTCTCATCTACCTGCACCTCATTCTGCCTTCTCACTATAATTCAGCACCGTGTCTCTTTCTCCGTTGATCCTTGCCAGATTTTCTTTTTTACTATTCCCACTTTGCTTGCCTGTCTTCTACCTCTACCTGACTTGGCCTCCTTCCACCTCATATTTATAATAAACCTGTTTCTAGACAGCTTCAAGAACCAAAAAGTGAAGGTCCAAATATTCTGTGTTGTGTTGCTGTGTGGACCTGCACTTTGTGTTCTAGCTGTGATAAAAAACTTGGAGTATTGGAGTATTATGAGGGGTTTTGACACACTCGGAGCTAGAAGTACTCTTACTTGAAGTAAATATAATATAATGTACTTTTTAATATATAATGTATTTATACTAGTATTAAATGCAGGAAATGATCCAGAGACTGTTCTGTGCATCGTGATGAAACACACTGCCCGTCCAAAAAACAGTCACACACTCTAATGTGTTGTTGAACCGTTTTTAGCTTTCATTACATAATCACTTCACCTCCTCTCTTCTTCCTCTGATGCTCCTTCACTCTGGAACAGGGTCAATCTGGACTCATCACACCACATGACCTTCTTCTATTGGACAGTTCTTAACCCAGTTTTAAGAACTCAGATGTTTTCTTTGATTCATGTCATTAATCTGACTCTTCTGAAACAGATGAACATCTTTCCCACAACCACAGTGTTCAGTCATGGTTGTTTAAGAAATCAGGAGCTACTCACTGCATCAGTTTGGGTTCAATAACTTGTTAGCAGCTGAACAATACTCATCCATGCAGTAATTATCCAGTGGGAGGCTCTGACCTATTAGCTTAGTTGAATGCAGGTGGGGACTGTTTTTTTGGACGGGCAGTGGATTTTCTGAGCAGGATTTTACTGTAGTAACTGGCTGAAGTGAAGCTCATGTTTCACAGTTTACTGTGGTGTACATTCAACAAAATGAGACCAGCCTAAGAAACTTACAGGATTCAGTTCCCGTCACGTGGGCCAGGACCCGGAAAGACTTGGACTGCATGTTGGAGCTGCGATGGCCTCCTTCGCACAGGTCCGGGTCTTTCTCTGCACTCTGGACGGCCTGATAGACCGGGGAGCTGCTGTCTACAAGATGCTCTTTAACTGGGAGAGTACTGGAACCGCCACATCCCCCCCAACCCAACCAAACAGAGTCAACATGAGACAGAATCCAGAATTAAGGATGAATGTGTGTGGACGTTCAAGTTTGTAGTTGAAGACAGGAATGTCTTCGAAACCCATTTTTTAAAAACTGATCGATTTAGACATGAAGTGGAAATGAGGATGAAGAAGCTGTGAAGCCTAAACTAAAAGGTTATTTCTTCAAATCCTACAGTGACGTTAAAACCAGAAACGACCATCAGAAATAAACTATTCAATATTTAAATGTCATATTAAGGTGAACGAGCAGATATCGACCCGAAGAGAAGGAGAAAAGGAGCGTCAGAACATTCAGTTTCAGTAAAACCAGTGTTTCCTTTGTGTCTGTTGTGAGAGTTTGATGGAGGAGGAGGAGCCGTCTTCAGTTTGTCAGTCAGAGTTCCTTTATCAGGGTGTAAAGACAGAGCAGCTGAGGCTTTCTGATGCAATTTTCCAACAGATGGGAAATTGATTGTTAGTAGCTGAGGATCACACAGACATATTTATTTCTGTGATTGCCACAACATCCAACAACAACAACAATGAAAGAGTCTGAATCTCTGTAATGGTTCAGGAAGGAAATGTGAAGCTAAAAAAGCCAAGAAGCAACAGTCAAAAACATGCACAGACACAGAAACAGGACAGTAACGTAATCAGTTTTATGTTGTATGTGTAGGAATCAAGTCCTTCTAGTAACAGTACCTTTACAGGAAGTATAGGAACATGTGATCACATGGTCAACATCCAAACACAAACAACACTGTACAAGAACCCTCCGCGGACGTACCTTTAATCTGGAAACGTCAAATAATGTAGAAAACACTATTTTCCTTACCTCTTTATAACCAGTGTAACCTCTTTATAACCAGTGTAACCTCTTTATAACCAGTGTAACCTCTTTACAACCAGTGTAACCTCTTATCAACACAGTGTAACCTCTTTATAACCAGTGTAACCTCTGTACAACCAGTGTAACCTCTTTATAACCAGTGTAACCTCTGTACAACCAGTGTAACCTCTGTACAACCAGTGTAACCTCTGTACAACCAGTGTAACCTCTTTACAACCAGTGTAACCTCTTTACAACCAGTGTAACCTCTTTATAACCAGTGTAACCTCTGTACAACCAGTGTAACCTCTTTATAACCAGTGTAACCTCTTTATAACCAGTGTAACCTCTGTACAACCAGTGTAACCTCTTTACAACCAGTGTAACCTCTTTACAACCAGTGTAACCTCTTTATAACCAGTGTAACCTCTTTATAACCAGTGTAACCTCTGTACAACCAGTGTAACCTCTTTACAACCAGTGTAACCTCTGTACAACCAGTGTAACCTCTGTACAACCAGTGTAACCTCTTTACAACCAGTGTAACCTCTTATAACCAGTGTAACCTCTTTATAACCAGTGTAACCTCTTATAACCAGTGTAACCTCTGTACAACCAGTGTAACCTCTTTATAACCAGTGTAACCTCTTTATAACCAGTGTAACCTCTGTACAACCAGTGTAACCTCTTTATAACCAGTGTAACCTCTTTACAACCAGTGTAACCTCTTTACAACCAGTGTAACCTCTTTATAACCAGTGTAACCTCTTTACAACCAGTGTAACCTCTTTATAACCAGTGTAACCTCTTTACAACCAGTGTAACCTCTTTATAACCAGTGTAACCTCTTACAACCAGTGTAACCTCTGTTATAACCAGTGTAACCTCTTTAAAACCAGTGTAACCTCTTTACAACCAGTGTAACCTCTTTATAACCAGTGTAACCTCTTTACAACCAGTGTAACCTCTTTACAACCAGTGTAACCTCTTTACAACCAGTGTAACCTCTTTATAACCAGTGTAACCTCTTTACAACCAGTGAGCACGACACTCTGCAGCTAGCCTCCAAAAACAAACCTCCCAAAGTCAGTGAATCGCTCCGACTGGAGCTGAGTGACTGAATCACAGTCAGTGAAAGGAAGGAGAGTGAGGAGGAGGGAAAGCTTGATTGGAGCGGTGGGAGGTGGCGGTGCTGTTCTTACCCTGCGTCGTGCCCTTTGACCTGCGTCTGTCCGGCGATGGCATCCATGAGGGAGTCCTGTGAGTACATGCTGATGGGTGTGTTGTACTGGGCGTGGATGATGGTGGCCTTGCCTCCAGGGCCCTTCACCTCTATGGGTTTATGGGTGGAGATGGTGGTGTCCTTCAGAACGGCGGGGTTGAAGCCAGGGCTGTGGGGTGGTGGAGGAGCAGTGTGGGAGCAGAGGGGTAGTGAAGGAGAGGAGTGTGAGGGCGTAGAAGAGGAAGGACAGATGGAGGAAAGGATACAAGGAAAGAGAGCATGGGAAGCAGTAAGGAGGGTGGTGTAGTCGATGGAGAAGAAACATCCGGTCACAGCAAACAGACAAACAGCAGGCGTCACATTTCATGAAATCGAAATAAACTGATTTACATCAGTGAACACACGCTGCCAAAAAGATGTAGTAAAGACGACACGGTAACGTCTACACAGCCAAACACTTGATGTTCTCACTACAACACAGGTTTCAGTCGTCTATTCAAGCAGCAGCAGCAACGACACACACCAGGCAAAACGTCCAAAAATCTGACTGGACTTTGATAGAAAACTATTGGCTACAAATAAAGAGCAGATTGACTTGAAAAAGACACTAAATGACCAGGAAGAGATGCAGACGGGCTCTAATGAACACAGGCAGGTAGTCTGGTTCCAGTGTTAGTACCTCGTGACTCTGAAGAGGAGTTTGTAAATACTTGCACTGAAAGCTGTTTGCCTTGTTTCATGATGAGCCGACGTCTGAATGCGACTCCTAGTCATCAGTGATAAAATAAATAAATAAAGTGGAGGGACAGCAGGAGACAACAGGCTGGAACCGTGATGATGACATTTGACCCAGTAAATGAACATCGATTTAGCCCCACAGGGAACACTACGACACACAGTCTCAAATCATCCACAGTACCAAACCATGCCTGAAAAAGAGCAAACACACATCCAAGATGCACTCAGCAGGGGAGGATACTAACTTGGGAGCAGCGGGGGTGAAAATCTGGGTTGTCCAGCATCAGGAGGTGAAAGAGAGACAAAGACAAGAGGGACAGAGAAGACAAAGTCATTATAGAAACACAGTCACAGTTCAGTAACCACGGTCATCCAGTCACAGTCTGCTGTTAAATCACCTGACAAGAACACTGAGGCCAGGTGACAGGTGAACATGTGGGGGCTGTGACCCAGTTCCTGTACCAACCTTCAGGTAAACTCACCTGGATAAACGAATGTAAAAGAGTCGGACCTGCTTCTCTTCATTTGATGTAATAAGAAACTGAATATATTTGACACATTTGGACGATTCGATGATCGGAACCCGATACAGGGACAGAAGGAAGGAAGGAAGGAAGGAAGGAAGGAAGGAAGGAAGGAAGGAACTTTGGTGTGATGATGTGTCCAGAAGGTTCCTGACCTTTAACAGCAGCCAGAGGAACCAACAGCTGTTTGGCTTCATCACTGACACAGTAACCGAATCACACTGTGAACTGAGGAAACACCCCAGGCATGCTGGGTAACTGTGTGTGTGTGTGTGTGTGTGTGTGTGTGTGTTTCAGCTGTGTAATGCTTAGTGCTGAAAGTGGACGTGAGTATTTTGATCCGTTACAGGAGAGTGTGTGTGTGTGTGTGTGTGTGTGTCTAAAGGACAGTAATATGTTTCTTGGCTCCTATTCCCTCCCCCCCCCACCCACCCACTAACAGCCCCCGTCATCATTGAACCCTCTGAGCTGTGTGAAGCACAAAGAACCAAATGTCTGTGACACTGAAAGCAGAGAAGGTGTCAAATGTCCGATTTATTTACATGGATACAAAGACGAGTGCGGGGGGGGGGGGGGGGCAGAGAGTGTCCCACTAGACCTGAGCTGGACCAACACGTGGTTCCTGGAGGTTCACAGCTGATAACAGATCCACAAACCACATGTAGGTCCTGCCTCCTGACCAGCCTCTGAAGAACTTGATTATTCTGAATTCACAGCTTCTTTTTTTTTGATCCACTGAATGTTCTGTTTCACTTTTCTCCTTCTGTTCAGGGTCAAAGGTCAAAGCAGAGGTTCAGAGGAGCTGCTGGTGGACAGAGTTAGTTTCTTTACTTACTGATTTCTGATTTCCACATGTGCAGCAGCTCTGCTCAGAATCTGATATAAAACATCTGGTTAGTTGGCTTTTATACAGCAGAGCAGCTCCACCTCCACCTCCACCTCCACCTCCACCTGCTGCTCGTTTACCCCTTCCTCTCCGTCTCTACATACCCCGCAGGCCAACCCGCCTGAATCGCTGCCATCTCCCTCAGAGTCTCCTCTGAGTACAGGCCAATGGGGGTGTTATACTGCTTCCTCTGAGTGGGGCTGACCGCCGACGCTCTCCTTCCAGGAGAGTCTGCCTCTACAGGCCCGGAGGAGGCACTGCAGGCTGACAGGCGCCCATTGACCTGCACCGACTGAGGCTTCAGATGGAGGGGGGGTCGAGGGAGAAGAATGTTGGGTAACAACTATCAATAATTAATAATAATAATAATAATAATAATAATAATAATAATAATAATAATAATAACAACAACAATAATAATAATAATAATATTTGAATCGTCCAGTTAAATAAAATAAAAAATTTCTGCATCAGGTAAAAATAAAGCTACATAACTACATACATTTACATTTAGTCATTTATCTTTTATTCAAAGTGAGGAACAAGCCAACCAAAACAAAAAGTGAAGGAGAAGTAAGTATAGTAACTATATCACTAACCTTCATTTTCAATCATATTTAACTATGAATTGAATATTTTCAAACCGTTTTACTTTTGTAAATATTTTCATTTACTTTACTTAAAATACTTTTATCAATACCTTATTTATTTGTTTTACTATTTTCCAGATTCTACAGTTACAAAGAGTTTAAACCACAATGTATTAACATTATACGGCATTATGAGACTATAAGTATGAGTACAGTATATACGTTTACAGAGTTCAGGGGTGAAGATAGTGACACTTTACATTTAGAGTTATTCAGTTAGCAGGTGTGAAATAAGTCTCTCAGCCCAGAGATGAGCATCCGAGTCCTTTACAACTGGGGTTTCAGGGTTTTCACTGCACAAACAGCAGCTGGTGATTCTGAACCTGTGTCAGGTTACGATGCTTATTTAACCGGTTCTCTCAGTCCACACCAACCGCCCACAGCAGTAACAGGACTCGGATCAGCATATGACCAGGCTGCAGCTATACAGTCCCATATGCAACAAGCTGTGATGCTCTACGAGCTCTGACACATGTTCATCATTTTGTGGATAATCAGTGTATAAACGGCACCGTGCAAAACTGTAAGGTGCTTTACATGTTTAGATTCTTCTACATCACTTGGACCCAAATTCATTCTGCGGTATGACAACAAGCAAACCTCCACCCATATTCCTGCAGCAGCTGGTGCAGGTCTCACAGAGCCCTGATCATGGAGGGAGATGTGGAACTGGTGCAGTTTGAAATGCAGAGGTTCAATTAAATATTAAATTAATTTGGTTGAGCCAAAAACATTTGCACAGTCCTGACACACTGGGAGTGAATCAGTCGTGGCAGCACCCAAAAACACATCAGCCCTGCTGTAATTCTCTGTGTTACACACTAAAAAAATGCAGCACCGACATAACACTGGGTTAAATTTACCCAGTGTTAGGTGCAGAAAGTGATTTGGTCCAGTAACCCGGTGCTAAAGACTGAAACTGTGAGTTAACGTTTACATATTTAAACATTTCCCGTCATTTCCAAACTGCTGTTTCACTTCATCACTTTTTTCTACCATGTTGACGCGGTGACGTTTTTTTACCATCGGACTTAAAGCTGCACTGAAAATGTTAGTGTGACCAGCAACAGATCAGTTTCAGCCTCTACAGGTGTATTCTATAATTTTTTACAGTGAAGTTACCTGCTGGTGAGGGATCACGGGAATGACAGCGTCCATTCTCGGTGCCGGCATCGGAACAGGGCGCTTCGCCCTGCAGGAAGGAGAAAACTGAGGTTGGCATCTGATTGACTTTCACAACATGACAAGAAAATGAGTTTCCTACAGAGAGGAACGTACAGTATGTGCAGATGAACAGAACAGAATCTGACACTGTGTACATGAAAACCAGGCTGCATTAAGAAAGCAGCTTCTATCTAATCCATGAAATCACTGTTTACTGATCAGCAGACGGACACAAAAGGAAGAATAATAGGCAATTTTCAGCTGGGAATAAGAAGAGGACAAAGGTCAGAGGTCAGAGTGCACCGACTATAGAAAAGCCCTGGTGAGTCCGATAGTCTGAAAATAATAGAAAGAATAACTAGGAGAGGTTGAACAGAAGCAGTGACCTTCACACAGACAAGGTCGCACAAAGCTTTAGACACATGAGGAGGAGTTTCATCATCCGACAGCAGCGACCATCAGGACGTAGATACTGAGGATGGAAGTTCAGGTGATTAGTCATAAACTGTTGTTAACACCCACCTGTCCAGAGTCGTCGCCGGATGTTAACGACCCTGATAAATCTATTAAATCAATCAATGATGGCGGCACGTCAGCGCCGACCGACTGACCTTCACACACTTACTATTACAGAGCAGGAAAAACACGAACTGAAGACTTTATTACTCTCCCTGCTTTGTGTGTTCGTCAGTGTTAAAGGTCAAACTGCTTCTGTTTTGTTTGCGGCTGTGTGTCAGGGTCATGAATGAAGTGAAATGAGGAGGAAACCCTCACAGAAGCTGAAGGTTAGAGACACTGAGCTCTGTGGGATGATTTTACATCCTGAGTCTTTTTGATTCAGAATGTCAATTACAAGCTAGAGGGAAGAAACATAAAACATGT